>NC_056587.1:21403462-21514838 GCF_018340385.1 Cyprinus carpio
CAAATTTCTAATTAAGCCTATAAAAATAAAAAAACTTTAAAAAAAAAACAAATTAAATATTTCACATTGCCCCACAAAAATCAAAAACCAAAAAAAACTAACAAAAAATGAAACTACAACAATAAATATAAATTAATAAATATTATATATATATATATATATATTTAATATATATATATATATATAGAATATATATATATATATATATACGATTCACACATAAACTGAACTTAAAATACGATTATAAAATTGTAAAAATTAGATCAATGGCAGTTTCTACTGAATGAACAACTATAGTTTCAAACTCAAGCCTATTTGTTTACACGCGACACGAAATTATACAAAAAAATGACGCGACTTCGGATTAGACAGGACTGTGTGTGTAAATAAAGTCGCTTTAAACATGATGTGCTCGGATATTAGCCACTAGTCGTGTGATGAGTGCTCGATTGGCTCTTACCGTGTGTCGTGATCCGCAGCTGCTAATCTCCGTTTAGTGTCTCGACTGCGGCTCACTGGTTCTGAACTGAATGTCGGAGGAGCGTTTGTGGTTCGTGGATGAGACCGGGATCATCCCACTACGGTGGGCGGGCAGGTATGAGTGTAAACTGAGCCCACCACAAACACGACAGCAGAGGGAGGTTGTTTGGGGGACTGACTTGAACTACGACAGACAAAATGCTTGAGACATCAGTGTTTAAAGAGGTAGATTTATATGCTCCTGGGACCCAGGCGTAGACTTTTGTCCTCTGTAGAGGACATTATATTTTAGTGAATTTCTCTGAGACCCTACATGCTACAGTGTTAAGTCTGGATGTCCTGTAAAGAGCACATTCAGGGCTTTTTAGAGATATCATGCTTAGAGGTTTGATCATAAACACACTTTCTCCTTGGATTATAAATAAGGCTGATATACAGAACAGTGATTTTTTGTTGGAGGGGCTGGGGGGGGGGTGCTTAACAGTTCAGAGGGGGTGCTAAAAAAATAATTAAATTAGAGAGAAAGTAATGAAAGCCTAAGCTTCAGCTAAGCATGCAAATTCAGCCACCTTGTTTTTTATATACAACAGCTTTGAAAAAAAAAATGTAATATTAAAATGTAAAATTTTAATATTTAAAAAAAAATTATGTGGTATTAATTCTCATATACCACTGTTATTAGTAATGTAACTTCTAATGCCTACCGCCAGATATGACACTTACAAATTAATACAATTTATGAATGCACATAGAAAATTAAAGTAGGGATTTTGTTTCTTTTGTTATTATTTCGTTTTAATTTATTTATTTGTATATTTTTTTCTATATGTAATTTTTATACACGTCTTCTGTAGAGGACACCAGGAAAAACGGCTGTTAATCAGATATTTTGGGGAAACACAACAAGAAATATGAGATATTCTTATGAAAATGTTGCCAAGTTATTACTCCCATTATAACATTTCTTTTTTCATTTGCCCCAAGAACACATTAATATGCAAAATAGATGCAATATATGGATACACTGTATTGAATGGAAATACCAATTTATGGATATTTTACGCACATACTGCATAAAATAAAATAGTAAATCAAATCATTCTGTTATAGCTACATAACATAGAATCATCTTTGTACAAAGTTTGATTGAAAACAGCCTGAAACTGATTGGTGAATGAAAAAAATAAAACATTGTTTTTGCCTGTACATGGCTTTTCATGTCTGTTTTTTATTTATTTATTTATTTTTAATAACTTTTGAATCCTCTACAAAGGACATAGAATAAAATATCTCTCTCTATTTTTTTTTTTAGTTTTTTTTTCTACATTTGTTTCTTATGCGCCAACCAATGTAATAACATAATATATATACATACATATATATATCTATATATATATATATATATCTTATAATATATATATATATATATATATATATATGGTTCTCAGGAGACAAGATATTTCTCAGGATGGGTTTATTTTTAAAAGTCACTTTCAATAGAGACATAAACCTTTAAGTAGTGGCTACAAATTAAATGTTTCTGAACGTTTCTAGAGTTATTGCCCTGAAAAAAATATTCAGTTCATTGAATGCAAGCTGATCTTTTGTGACAATATTCAGCATGATGTTGTCACGCTGTATGTTTTAGATCCTGCCTTCAAATAGGCTTTTTAGCAAAATGTAAACAAAGTAAATTAAATGATGAACTTAGTTGGAGGATAGAATTCATAGAAATCTAGCCAGCTAACAGGGAAATAACCAAGGAAAATCTTTTTTAAAACATTTAAAAAACTGGACTTTTGAACAGTCAGAAATAACGTTTTCATAACTTAATGGAAACATTAACAGAACATATTTTAGAACATATTTTTGTTAGTGGGATATCTTTTTGAAGAAAATTATAGCACACATTTCAAGCAGTACATTTCGCAAAATAAGTTTGATAGGTTTGAAATGATAAAACAAAAGATCTTAGAGCTGAAAATGACGACAAAATGTATTGCACTACTTTGTGTTTGTGGTGATTTGTTCACAATAATCAAACAAAAAATCCATAACTTGATAGGAACAGACTTCATATATCAACTTAAAATCACCCAAAACACCATTTTGATTAAAAGTAATTGAGTAAAACCCATATTAAAAAAAAGAAATTTAGTCAAAACTAATTGTACATATGTTATGTTATGAAAAAGTGAATGTTGGTCTGTGAAAAATCGAATGCAATGACATTCAGATATTTGAACTGTCCAAATACTTTTCAGCATCTCTGTCCGTATCTATTTGTGCATATGTTATGTTATGTTAATGTATTTGCAAATCTTCTTAAATCTTAAAATTGCATGGTTTTTGGCTTTTGTGTTTTGGTCAGCATGCAGTCATTTGAAAATATAATAGGAGAATCAATGAAATTACACTCAGCAGTGTGCATCCAATCATCTAAATATAGACTACTATTTTTGTTTTGCACAAATGTCACTCCTTAGCATTCAGACTGCAAGTCTGTATGGTGAATAGATAACTGTGAATAAATGGATAACCTGATAAGCTATCAACAATGGCTCCTCTTGCAGTAAACATTACTCAGAAAGCCTCACGAGCTACGGCTGAGTGTGTTATTAATGCAGTAATGAAGAGAACATTAAGATTAGATTAGTGGTCAATGTTTGGTGAACCTTGGCTCCATAATGTTGTTGTGTTGACGGTACAATGAGCGCCCTTCGGGGGATCTTCAGGAAATCAGGGGTTTGGTTTGGAGACACATCAGCAGAGAGACTCTGAAAACAGTGCATGAGATGCATTTACTAATTTCTAGTTCCATAATTATTTCTAATGGAGCATTCACTCCATTACAGGGTTATTATAGTTTAAAACTGAAACCATGAAAAACATTTTGTTAGTTTTGTTATAAAATATTAAAAAACATGAACACTGCCAAAGCGACATTTCTTATTTTCCTCTAGTTTAAAGGAAAAGGTCACCCAAAAATAAAAATTTAAACAGGCCATCCAAGATGCAGATATGGAGAAATGTAACATTGCATCACTTGCTCACCAATGGATGCTCTGCAGTGAATGGGTGCCGTCAGAATGAGAGTCCGATAAAAACATCACAATAATCCACAGGACTCCAGTCCAGCAGTTAACATCTGGAGAAGACAAAAGCTGCATGTTTGTAAGAAACAAATCCATCAAAACGTTTTTCACTGGGGAAAGGTATGTTATGTAGACCTACTGTATAGAGGATAGAAGCAACGTTTTGAAGTTAAAGCATCTGATGGATGTTTATTACAAACATGCAGCTTTTTTCTTCTCCAGATGTTATCTGATGGACTGGAGTGATGTGGATTATTGTGATGTTTTTATCAGACTCTCATTCTGACGGCACCCATTCACTGCAGAGCATCCATTGGTGAGCAAGTGATGCAATGCTACATTTCTCTAAATCTGATGAAGAAACAAACTCATCTATATTTTGGATGGCCTGCGAGTAATTAAATTTCAGCAAATGTTAATTTTGGAGTAAACTGTTTCTTCTAGTAAATGCACAAAAATAACTAAAATAAAAAGTAATACAACTATATAGACATATAAAAAAACAACAACTAAAACACACAACAAAATGACTAAAACTTTAACTAAAATTAAAATGAAGCAGAAAATACAAAAATAAAAACCATTTCAAACACTCTAATAGTATCTCAATGATAACAGTACAGTAGACTGTAGTGATGGTCGAAGTGCATATGCCATTTGTCCGGTTTCTCTGCAGTACATCTGTAAGGAGAAACCCAACACCATTTAACCCTGGTCCTGATACCACTGACCCTTGGCCTAAACCCGGGGGACCCTGGAAACCAGACTTCCTGTAGGCCACCGTGTGTGTGGGGTGCCAAGGGCCTGACCTGTTTAATGCCATCGCTGCCTTTGCCTCCCCAAGGGATTGCGTAATCTATTAAACGTCAATCGTACACAGCAGGTGTATGCAATATGAGATTTTCAATGGCTGATGGTAAAACTGATATCTAGAGAACAAGGTGCCAATTAGGCAATTATAATGCAGTTTATACCGTCTAATCCAGAGTCTTATCCAGAGGTCCAAATGTCTGAGAGTGTTCTTGAAATGATTTTCTTATTTAAAGCACTTTTTTGTTGCAAAATACTGAATGTTATCAGAATAATAATTTGAGTGACAAATGATCTTGAATTTGAGAATTTCTTCATTGTTTGTATCGGTTTTGCTTTAATGGAACAAAACCTGATGATCCAAAGAGTATCTTCAGCTGCAATGGAAGAAACGTGTTTACGCTGTGATAATACGTACCAGCAGCTGCATAGCAACCCTCTAGAAACCATCCATAAACAACCTAGCAACCAAATAGCAACACCCTAGCAACCACCTAGAACAGCATAGCAACCATCCAGAATGCCTGGGCAAGTGCATAACAACCTCCTAGCAACCACTGGGAATAACCTAATAACTGCATAGCAACACTCGAGCAAACATCAAAGATGAACCTAGCAACCTCATAGCAACACCTTAGCAACCACCCAGAATAGCATAGCAACTGCATAGCAATGCTCTAGAACCCCCCCCCAGAATACTCAAGCAACCCTCAGAACACCCTAGCAACACCTTAGCAACCACATTGAATACCATAGCAACACCCTAGCAACTGCATAGCAACACCTTAGCAACCACCCAGAATACATAATAACTGCTTTAGCAAAGACCTAGCAACTAATCTGAACACCCTAACAACCTATATTAAAATGTAAGTTTTAAAATGACAAACTATCTGGTCTGGCTTTCTCAAGCCAACATCAAAGTTTGACAAAAAATTTGTTTTTTTTTTTTTTTTAGTTTTTATCTAGTTTGCTGGTGTTAATGTTATAAAATCCCATATTTTCAGTGTGGTCACATTCCGAACCCCACTGTATATAATGCAGTATAATTAGGAGAGTTGTTTATAATATATTTATTTAGAGAATGTCTATAATATTTACAAGGTTGTTGGTGTATAACCATGGCTACAGTTATCAGTCATTGACAATAATCTCAAAATGGCCAAATATTGTCTGATTAAACTGACTGACCAATATATCAGTTTGTCATTCGATAAGGCAAGAAAATTACATTAAATAATGTACACTTCTCTGTATTATTGCTGTGAACGTGCACATATGCTCACACTCAGTTCAGGTCAAGATTAATGACACACCTTCAGGGCAGGAAGTCAAAGTAATCCCAACTTCCTGTCTGAACGCTGGGGCCGTTTGCGAGGCCCTGTGTGTTTGAAGCATAAGGTGACTATTAGAGGATCAAGCTCGTAATCACACAGACCGATTGATGGTGTCCGGTTGTTTAAACATACTAAACATAAAACAACCTTAGAAACGATCCAAACACACCCCAAACCTTACAAAACACCCGCTACTCCAAATCTGTGTCACAACATCTGTGACTTCACATTTAGTCTCGAAATGTGGCGGTTTACCTGAAAAATTAATTTTTTAATTTTTAAAAGAATTTGCTTTCTAACAGCCAAGTTCTCCAAAAGAAAGGTAAAAAAATATGCTTAAAAAAAGGTGAAAAAATATGAAAAAAAGAGAAAGAGAGAAAGTGTGAAAGAGAGAATCCCACAAAAGCAGGTCACATTTTAAAAATGAAAAAAAAAAAAAAAAAAAAAAAGAAAACAAAAATATTGATAGTATATATATATATATATATATATATCTATATATATATATATATGTGTGTGTGTGTGTAAAAGTGAATAAAATATTAATAAAAGGTACAGAGGAAATTAAAAATAACATTAAAAAGTAAGAAATAAAAATGTATTTAAAAAAAATATTTTCTTTTTCATCTTATTTTCTATTCAATACATCATTTTACATTATAACTTTTATTTGTTTGATATTTTTTAATATCCTAAAGGATTTAAAGGAAAAAAAAATTTCCTCATATTTTCAATGTGGTCTTATTTCGAACTGCACTATACATAATACAATTTAATAATGCACAATTTGCTAAATTGAAAACTTATTTTACAATATAGTCTTGAAAGCAGGTCACATTTAAAAAAAAAAAAAGATAAAACAAATAAAATGTATTAAGTCCTACAAGTCCTAAAAGATGCTTATTTACAGGTTTAAATGTTACAAAATCCCATATTTTCTAATGCGGTCTCATTTTGAACTCTAGTATGTGAAATAGAATTTAATAATGAGAAATTTGCTGAATTGGCTTATTTTACAATATTCTCAAAAAAGAAAAGAAATTACGTTGCATTAAGAAAATTAAGCATTGTGTATGTTTGCATTGTTTCATTTACATTAAACACATTTTCTCTGGTTGGTTTCAGCAGCTTTGCACTTTTTTTCTTCTTTCTTTTTTTCGATTTTTGTCTGTTTGTGCATGCATTGTATAAAATGTGGTTCAACATATATCCTTATCCCCTTTACTCCTGGTTGGTTTCAGCAGCTTTGCGTATCTCTGTTTGTGCATGCATTGTATAAAATGTGGTTTTATGTAGATCCTGATGCCCTGGACTCTTTTACCTTTCCCTTTGCTCTGACCTTTGACCCCCACACTCCCTGCCTACCCCATCGTGACTCTTTTGTTTAGAGTCTACATCTGGTCTGGAGCTCCGTGCCCTTTATGTTGTTTTGTTTAGGGCTCGTAATCTCTGAGCTGAGTTCTTCATGTCTGTGTGCTGAATTGTTGACTTCAGTGTCCTGTGTTGTTTGGTCTGGACTTTTGGGGATTTGACTGATGCTGATGGAGTCGAGTGATAGAGAGGACTTTAATCTGTCATTTTGGGATCAGTAAGATTGGGAATGCAGTAATATTGTGAAATATTATTGCAGTTTTAAATAACCATTTTCTTTGTGAATACGAAACAAAAATAAATTTATTTTATCAAACATAAATTTTTAGCATCAATAATTAATTCATCATTCACACAACACACTATACTCCATTTCAGATTAATTACAAACATACTGGCTGAAAATATATAGTATGTACAGTATATGTACCCTGCTTTTTCATTTTGATTTATTATTGCTTTTCTCTGCTAAAGTGTTTTCTAAAAGAGCTGCTGCATCTTTGCCAAAAAAAAACTTTGCCAAAGTCTACATCTAAGCAGTAAAGTTTGATAAAGCAAGCAGGCTTGGCAAGACATCAGACAGACATCAAAAGTGCCTTTATCAGAGATTTAGTCTTCTTTCTCAGTTTTTATGAGAATAGCCGAGTATATTGCTTCCACAGGAGCACAGTCTCAAACAGTTGCCTCTGGATGATGAGCAAACGGCTTTTTATCTTATCTTTTTATCTTTAAATTTAGACTCTATGTGCATTGATATCCATAAATGTGATATCCATTAATCAGATTTGGAGAAATGTAGCATTGCATCACTTGCTCAGCAATGGATCCTCTGCGGTGAATGGGTGCCGTCAGAATGAGAGTCTGATAAAAACATCACAATAATCCACAGCACTCCAGTCCATCAGTTAACATCTGGAGAAGACAAGAAACACATCCATCATTAAGTGACGTGACATACAGCCAAGTATGGTGACCCATACTCGGAATTCGTGCTCTGCATTCAACCCATCCAATGTGCACACACACACACAGCAATGAACACACACACACCCAGAGAAGTGGGCAGACATTTATGCTGCGGCGCCCAGAGAGCAGTTAGGACTTCGGTGCCTTGCTCAAGGGCACCTCAGTCGTGGTATTGCCGGCCCGAGCCTCAAACTCGCAACCTCTGGATCGCGAGTCCGAATCTCTAACCATTAGGCCACGACTACCACCCAAGGTGTTTTTAACTAAAATACGAGTCCATAATCCATAATAACGCTTCCCCCGTTGTCTCTCACATCAAAATCCACCCATATGTTTGTTTAGAGCTGTTTTTCGCTCATAAATGGTGCTTGATCTGTGCAGATTTCTCTCCTGATTCAGACCAGATGACTTTTTAAATGGAGGAAGCGTTATTATGGATTATGGACATATTTTAGCAACCAATTGATGTTAAAAATATCTTAATGATGGAATTGTTTCTTACAAACAAAAAAGTTTTTGTCTTCTCCAGATGTTAACTGATGGACTGGAGTGCTGTGGATTATTGTGATGTTTTTATCAGACTCTCATTCTGACGGCACCCATTCACTGCAGAGCAAGTGATGCAATGCTACATTTCTCCACACATTTATTTAAATGATGAAACAAACTCATCCTAATCTTGGATGGCCTGAGGCTGAGTACATTTTTAGCAAATGTTCATTTTGGGTGAACTATTCTTTATACAAGTTTTAAATGCATTTATTTAAATGATGCAGTTGCCATTAGTTTCAGCATAAAATGAATTGTTTTAGTGAATTCCCCCGGTATGTTTAGACTTCGGTGGTCTGTTTGACATGTCCCATTGTCTTGTCTTTCTCCGGTGGTCTCTCGTGGTCTTTGTGCCGGTCATTAAGCACATCCTCGGCTTCCTTTCTTCCATTCAGCCTGATTGTGAATTTGGATCCATTGTTCAGGTGAAGCCCCTCGGAGAACCTTCACCACCTGTCGCGTTTCCAAAACACGCTGCTAAGTGGACCGGGCTTGTAAAGACAAGAGATCAGGAGATTGCAACATGTTCTTGTGAATTTGGATCCAGTTTCTCCTTTTGTTTTTCCACTGGTGCATGACAAGCTCCCACCTTCATCACCGTTTGGTTCTGAATGACAGGAACGTGGACACAAAACACAGGAACACTGAGTGTTTTTTTAGGGTATGTCCAATTCCCATATCCCATTATGCACTTATTCATTGTTAATTTTTAAATTCTTAAAACTGTTAAAAATTAAAAAAATAAATTAAGGAAATTGTGTTTGTATTTTCCTCCCTATTCTGATGTATATCCAAATGAAAAAATTCAAATAAAGATATAAAATAAGAAATTATTTTAGAAATTTATTCTGTCTAGATTTTTTTTTTTTAAACACAATTGTTAATCACATTTTTGAGTGACCCAGAATCAATTGTTAATCACATTTTTGCTATTATTTTAATAGTTAGTCTGTCTAGATTTTTTTTTTTTTAAACACAATTGTTAATCACATTTTTGCTATCACTAGTCCTTCTTAAATGGTCCTGTGGTGTTAATAAATAATTTTAAATTAATTAATTTGCCACACCACAGGACAGAATCAAAAAAAACTACCTATTTTTTTATCTATATATATTTTATTTTATGAAAAAATATTAATACATGCAATTATTAAAAAATTAAAAAAAATAATAAAATATAAATTACTTTTTTGCCACAGAAACATCAATACGAAACAACGTAAATAACGGATAAATAATTGAAAAATAAACAATGAAAAAAACCCAAAAATTCCACTCAAAATTAAGAATTGTGAAGCCAGATGCTTGTTTTTTCCAGCCTGCCAAAATATTTCCTGTTTGCTTAGTCAGATCTGCCTTGACTGAGTATAAACAAAGGGGAAAAGAAACTTGCATTTCAAGACTTTATCAAGTCTCCGTAACCTTTAAGCGTTCTTTTATTCTTTCTCATACAAAATTGATAGAATATTGTGTCATTTCATCTATATCTATCTATCTATCTATCTATCTATCTATCTATCTATCTATCTATCTATCCATCTATCTCAGATTGTTTGATCTATCAACTCTATACATCTATCTATCTGTTCTATCTATCTGTCTGTCTGTCTGTCTATACATCCTATCTATCTATCTATCTATCTATCTATCCATCTATCTCAGATTGTTTGCACACAAATTCAGTGAGGATCTCATGATCTGTTCGTCACGCTCACGTCAAAGAGTCGCGACTCTCGTAATT
This sequence comes from Cyprinus carpio, assembly GCF_018340385.1. NCBI lineage: Eukaryota > Metazoa > Chordata > Actinopteri > Cypriniformes > Cyprinidae > Cyprinus > Cyprinus carpio. Next base: position 21,413,812 of record NC_056587.1, read on the forward strand.
CTTTTGTTTTGTTTCTCAGTGGACGCATTTATTCCATTCCAAGACCTTTTGAGTCTTAATTATGATCACATTGAACATCTTTTTTATTTTCCCCTCTGATTCAAACCACGCTGTATTACAGGGGTCAGAAAGCCGGTGCTGCCTTTGAAGCGCAGTGGCTCCCGTCATGCTCTCGATCAGGAGGTTTTCGGGGGTGAAGTGCTGGTCTGAAGCGGCCCTTTGCTCTGGCACCGTTCTTATGTAACCTCAGGGCTTGCTGCGACAGCCTGGTTAGGCTTAGAGACCACTGTTAGCCCGTGAGGAGGGGTGGATTCTGACGCCGCGGCCCACCACACTGCTGCCCTTTATGTGATCGTTACGAGGCCTGTTGGTCAATGTCTGTGTTGGACAGTTGACATAATAGGATTCTTTGATGGACCTTTAGGGCCATTTTAAGCCAGAAGGTCACAGGGATTGACCTGCCTGCGACGTATGAGAATGACACTCATGACAACCTGTACTATAACTCTACTCTCAATTTAATTAAAGGGGTCATGACATGGGTTTTTTTTATTTTATTATTACTCTTTTTTTTTTCTTTTTACTTAAAATTATATTAAGGTATGGGAATCTGTATATCCTGTCACTGATCACCATTTCTTAAAATGTTCACTATTTGTAATCTTTTTTAATCTCTTTCTTTCTTTCTTTCTTTTTAATCTTTACACCTTTACTAGATTATTTTGAATAAATTAAATTAAAATAATTAAAAAATTAAATAAAAATAAAAATTAACATTTTAAATAAAAAAAACAAATAACAAAAAAAATTAAAATATAAAAAACAAAAAACATTAAGATATTAATATAAAAATACTATAAAAATGATTGTAATCTATATGATAAAGTGCTCATAGTCACTATTTCTTTTAGGGTTTTTACCATTTTTAAACACAATTTGGACTTCACTAATTAATTTTAAATGGTCCTCTGGTGTGACAAATTAAATGTAAATTTTTTTTATTTATTTATACATGAAATTATAATTTAAATTAATTTAAAATGTAAAATATAATGTATTTTTTATATTTAAATAATTATTACAATTGTATAATATTTATTAATTATTATCTCTTAATTAATGTTGTCAAGCTAATAATTATAAAAGAAATAGCAGTTTAGTTTTTAATCATTTTAATCACTTCACTTGTTCAGTTTAAATTGTCCTGTTGTGTGACAAATAAATAAAACGTTAATAATTTTTATTTTATTTTTTAAATTACAAATTAATGTAATTAAAAAAAGTCTCATTTAAATAAGTTAAACATTTTATAAATAATATATATTTATATACTAGTATATATATATATATATATAATATATATATATATATTATATATATATATATATATATATATATATATATATTTTTATTTAAATTTAAAAAATATATATTTAAAGGATAATATTTTACAAATAAAATTCTCTAAAAATCATAAATACAATCTTCTAATTAATATGGCCATGCTAATAATTATAAAAGGAATGGCAGGTTAGGTTTTCTCACCATTTTTAATTACATTTTTGCCTTCTTCACTGGTTAATGATCCTGACAAATTAGTTCCAATTATTTATTATACTATATTATATTATATTTTTTACTATTATATTTTATTTTAATTACTATTAAATTAATTATTTAAGGATAACAGAATGACACGACAGAGGGTCACATAACAATAAACATGAATGCAAACTCCATAGTACTAGACAAAGCCACTTAAACATCTGATATTTCAAACTTTGAGTCACTGTGTGATCGGTGATTGATGAAATCTTCTCGTCCAATCACTATCTGATGTCCTGCATTTGAAACGGACACTGAAAGAACAGAACAGTGTAGGTGGCGTCCGGGTCTGAAACCAACCCATGAGGGGAAATAACGGCACACATCCTGTCCTTTATGAGCACACTTCCTGTTTGGCCCGAGTAAGATTAGTATTTACTGGTATCGCACTTTTATTCAGTTCCCTGACTCTGTCATCACAGAGAACGATAACAATGATTCATCTATTGAAAGCAGAACCCAACAAAACAAATGATCAGTGTCTGTGAATTCCTTAAAAGAACATTTTGCCATTGTAATCTTGTATTATACTGAGTATACACATGTTTGTATTTACACATTTTGGCCTTAAATAGTTAATTTTAAATCATTGTGTGGTGGACAAATTAATTTTATTTTATTTTATTTTATTTTATTTTATTTTATTTTATTTTATTTTATTTTATTTTATAAATTATTATTTTATTTTAAATAAATTAATCATTAATTCGTTCGACTATCGCTTTTTTTTTTTTTGAAAAAAAAATAAACCATTAATAAAGCCAAACAAAAATTAAAAATGTTCCATTAAATTATTATTTCAACTAATTTTAAATTTTAAATATTCAGTTTTAAAAGATATTACATTATTATTAAAGTCCTATAAAAATGAAAAGTGTTCCATTTAATCTCCTAATTTATGTGGTCATGACAACTGCATGGATAATAATTATGAAAGTAAATAAAAATAAAAAAATAAAAAAATTAAAAATAATCTAAAAATCTATTATCTAATAATTAATATATATATATTTTTTTTACATTTATTTAAATAAAATTATTCAATATATTCAAATTTAAAAAAAATACATTTATTTTAATAAAATGATTCAATTTATTAAACAAAACAATTTTAAAAAAAAAAATTAAACAATTAAAAATAAAAAATAATAACTTCTCATAATATTAGTTTTTAAAAAGACTTGTTTAAAATATAAAAGACAATCTAGTCTTTCTTGACTGCTTAGTTGTAATTTGTCTTTTCATTTGTGTATCTAAACATATCTCATACACATTGTTTAAAGTCACACAGGTTTAAAAAGACACATGGGTGAGTAAATCATTTTGTTTCTTTAAGAGCAATGGCATGATAAGCCGGCTTTGAGTTTTCACATTCTTGTAACACAAAACTCCAGAACAGCTCCTTAAAAACCATTTCTCTGAGCAGACTGGCCTTCTCGCTCACACGTGGAGTTTGTTAGAGGTTCACAGCTGCATCAGCACAAGCACAATCACAGGGAGGAACAATGAGCGAGGGATGAAGGGAAGATAAGGTGGAGGGAAAAGGAAATGCAGGGGTTTGTTTGTGTTGGACTGTCCCTTCCTCTGCTCTCTGTCCCTGTCCCTGAGGGCTTTCCCTCTGATGAGAGTGTGTCCGGGCCGGCGTGAGGCTCTCCGGAGTCCCAGCCTTAGAGACGGAGCTGAAGGCTGCTGAGTGAGGGCTTTTAGCTCTTGTTAGGTTTTATGGGTCTGAAGCCTTGACTCCCACTGAGGCTCAGACTCCACTGCAGCCTCTGATCTGCTGTTTTCAGGTCCGGACCTTGTCTGTCAAACTCCCAAAAGGACATATAGTCCACATGACTCGTGCACTTTTAAGTTTTCTGAAGGTGGCTTTATGTGGCATCAGATCCAGCTCTTGTTTCACTGAAAACTCACAGCTCTGAAATGAAATATGCCAGGTTGGATGTCATTGACATCATATGTCACTTTTTATATGTCTTGTGATGTTCATTTTCACACACACATATATATGTGTGTGTGTGTGTTTGTGTGTGTGTGTGTGTGTGTGTGTGTGTGTGTGTGTGTGTGTGTGTGTGTGTGTGTGTGTGTGTGTGTGTGTGTGTGTGTGTGTGTGTGTGTGTGCATTTAACGGATGTATATATAATGGATATATTTATGTGAATAAAGTGACATATACTGTAGATAAATATAAAAAGTATATAAATACAAATAGCAAAAAAGATAATTGAATAATAATAATTATAAAATAAATATAATACATGTAAATATAAAATAATTATAAATGAATTAATTATTATAAAATAAATAGATACATAAAATATATAATAATTTATATAATAATAATATATAGAATAAATAAAATGTTCAATGTTGAACTAAAATCATATATTAATACTAAAATAATTAAGAATTAATATATATAACAGGGCAGTATATGTATATATAATGCATATATTTATGTGAATAAAGTGATATATAGATAAATATAAAAAGTATATAAATACAAATAGTAAAAATAATAATAATAATAATTAAATAATATTAATTGTAAAAGAAATATAATAAATGTAAATATAAATAAATATAAATTAATTAATGATTCTAAAATAGATACATTAAATATATAATAATTTATATAATAATAATAATAATAATATAAAATAAATAAAATGTCTAATGTTGAACTAAAAGCATATATTAATACTAAAATAATTAAGAATTTATATATATATATATAAAATGTAATATAGTATAGATTTAAAATAAATATATACAAAATATAACTAAAAAGAGTTAAGAATCAGATTAATAAATATTAATTTTAAATTAATAAATAAAAATCAATACATGTACATAAAATAAACAATATATAAAATATATAATAATTTATAAAATAAATAAAATTAAAATGTTGAACTAAAAGCCTATATTAATACAAAAAAAAATTAAGAATTAATATGTATAGAATATAAAATAGGTTTAAAATAAATATATTAAAAAGTATAAATAAAAGAGTTAAGAATCAGATTAATAAATATAAATTTTAAATTAATAAAAATTTTAATAAAATACGTATAAAATAAATAAAATGAAAATGTTGAACTAAAAGGATATATTAATACTAAAGTAATTAAGAATAAAAACAATTATTTATATTTCTATGAATAAAGTGATATGAAATAAATATAATAAATGTAAATAAATAAATAAATGGATATAAAATAAAGATTCAAGATATATAATAATGAATATAATAATATGTATAAAATAAATAAAATGTTGAACAAAAAAGTATATATTAATACTAAAATAATTAAGAATAAAAACTAAATATATTAATGTAATATTTATATAAACAGTGATATAAAATACATGTAAATAATGTATTAAGAATAATAAATAAAATAAAAAAGACAAATAATGATGTATTTTAGCTTGTTTCTCACTCAAAGCTATTGTTTGACAAAAGAAATAGAATCGAGAACCAAAACTAGCACACAAAAGCCTGACATTATTTAGTTTGAATGGAGTCTGTACATTAAATGGTTCTGGATGATTTACTAGCAGAAATTTAAGGTGAGGAGTTTAGCAGTTTGATAAATGCTGTGCACTGAGTTCATGTTGAGAGCTCTGACTTTTGGGATCTTGCCAAACCTGAGCAGTGTGACGTCTTAAGATTTGTGTGGAAACTTTAGAGGAGACACTTGAGCTTTGGTTTTCTGTCCATCTCATTGCAGAAACAACTGATAAGCTAAAGAAGCACTGTGATGGTTCTTTCCTATAGGTTGGTCTCTTGGATAAAAGCACTTTAAAAAGCAAGCTAAAATAGATTCAGTTTTTTCATCACTTCTCAACTTTCATCAGACTGAAGTTGTGTGTCACCAGCATTAATAAACGAGCGAGGCACACGGACACAACTGTTCAGACGTGTCACTCCTCCAGCTGTAAATATAGTGCTGTGGCTCTCGTGGAAATGTGACCTAGAAAAGGAATCCGTGAATAAATTATTTTGGGAAGTATTTATATCCCGGCACTGACGACCTAAGAGTTCTCAATGCAATCAGCCTCATGCCCTGCGAATCTTTCAAAGCACCTTAAATCAGTACACCAAGAAAAAGTGATCGTTTGCAGTGGGCAAAGGTTGACGAGTTCACATTAATGAGGTGTTGACTCAATTAACATCAGCCTGAATGCTGTGAACGCCACATTCATTATTCTAGGGCTGCTCAATTATGGCAAAGATCATTATAATTTAACATGATTGCCTACTGATGGAAACATCATGCAGTGATTTCTTTGAACTTACAAATATAGAATATATAAGAAAAAATAATATCAGTACTGAGATCACAATGATTTAACATCATTGCTCATTAACTTTGCAAACATCATGCAATTATTGAACTTTTATTATTTTTTAAATGGTATTTTAAGGTTGGAATTCCTTGAACTTGAAATGTAAAAATATCAAAAATCAAATCTGTAAAAATAATAAATTATATATGATTAATTACCATGAACTTTAACAGAAAAATAAAACAAAATATATGTAAAATTTAACTATATATATATATATATATATTAAAACTTTTCAATGATGGATTTGTTTCTTTTGGCTGTGGTGTGGATTATTGTGATGTTTTTATCAGACTCTCATTCTGACGGCACCCATTCACTGCAAAGCATCCATTGCTGAGACAGTGATGCAATGCTACATTTCTCCAAATCTGATGAACTGTTTAAAATAAGATGTTTTTCAGGTAGAAGCGATGAATATGTTTAACTAACTTAAGCTTGTAATCAGTCTGTTGCTTGAGACTTACTTCTTTAAATGCTTAAAGGGGTCATATTATGTTGCTAAAAAGAACATTATTTGGTGTAATGAAATGTGTTTATGCGGTTTAAGGTTAAAAAAAAACGCATTATTTTCCACATACTGTACATTATTGTTTCTCCTCTATGCCCCGCCTTCTGAAACGCGTCGATTTTCACAAAGCTCATCGGTCTGAAAAGCGAGGTGTGCTGTGATTGGCCAGCTATCCAGTGCATTGTGATTGGCCGAATGCCTCAAGTGTGTGACGGAAATGTTACACCTCTTAACATTTTGTGATGCCTTGTCCGGCCGGAGCGACGAGACAAAAACATAGAACCCATTTTAAATGTGATATAAACATGATTTCTAGTCGTGTTTTCTTTTGGAAGGCAAAACAAAGTAGTTTCGCTTTCACAGTGAAACACACAGCATCTATATGGCATGGCGGCGGCGACAACAATAATACTACAACGAGAATAAAAGCTACGCCTTCTTTCTTTGCGTGAACATCTGGGCGGCTTTATGCAAATCTTCCCACATACTGATGTAGAGATGTGGGGGCGTGTTAGAACGAGCTGTTTCACAGGGGCGTAGACGAGTGTTAACTCTTATAAAGAATATCTCTTTGGACTTGAGCCTTTAGTCTTTGCAACTTTACAGATCTTCTTTATGCACCAAGAGCTTGTAACACTCCAAAGAGAAAGGAAAAATTGAAATCGCATCATATGACCCCTTTAAACTGGGACCGGAGTCAAACGGTGATTGCACAAGTACTTGTTTGTCTTTGTCTTCTAGCACACAAAAACACTGACACAAAGAAACACAATGACAAAAGCCTCAGTCTCCCACTCTTCAGGAGCAGACGTCAGCTCACAACACTTCACATTTTCCTACAGAACAATACAGATCTGTTTTATAACCACACAAAAGTGCAACGGTGGCCGACTGTACTTGTCTTAGCTGTGCTCTCAGCCACACAGAAATGATTTCAGCAGGTGCTGCGTCTCACGTCGTTGGAAATGGCAGTCAGCTAGAGAGACTTTGCTTTAATCTTCTTTGAGGTCGCGTCTGGAGAAGCGGCTGTAACAATGAATTCATTGTGAGCTGTTCAGATGGATCTGAGAATATGATGTTTTGGGCTGGAATCTGAATTGGAGGGGGAGATTTGAGGTGGATCCACTCCTCCGTTGTGATGACAGACAGACAGAAGAATGCGTCTCGCTCTCGTGGAAGTTTACGGCGCGATGTGTCTCATTTCTGCCAAATTTCCACAAACTCCAGCCAACGCTCTTGTTTTCTTGCTCATTGTATCATCAGGGGTTTCCCTTCCCTTAATGACAAGCAGGCTTCAGCCCATTAGTGCCATTGATCTACCTATAAGTGCAAATAATTAAATCTTTTCCAAGAGTTTTAATGTGGCTATTATTGCTGGCATCATAGTTTGCTAGAAAAGATAAAAAAATAAATAAATAAATAAAGAGAAAAGAGAAAATAAGTATGTGTATATATATATATATATATATATATATATATATATATATATATATATATATATATATATATAAACATAAACAAAATCTTTGTTTTTGCCCATCTCAGATCTGAGTAAAATATGTTGTATTATAATATTTTTTAATTTTTATATTTATTTTTATATTTATATATATTTATTTGTTGATTTTAATTAATAATTTTGATATAATGACCATCTTTGCTGTTGTGACTTTATGTTGCACCATTTATTTTATATAGATTTATTTAATTTTTTTTAATTGCATTGTTTATGGATGTAATAAATTAACAGGGCTATCCAGAAAAGATTTGTTGATTTTAATTCATAATTGTGATATAATGACTTTACATTGCACCATTGCAAAGATAAAAAGAGACAAAAAATTTTATTTAAATAAAGACCTTCTTATATATATATATATATATATATATATATATGTATATATATATACAAAATGTTTGTGTTTTTGCCCATTTCAGATCTGAGAGAAATATTTTGTATTATAATATTTTTTACATTTTTATATTTATATATTTATTTGTTGATTTTAATTAATATTTTTGATATAATGACCATCTTTGCTGTTGTGACTTTATGTTGCACCATTTATTTTATATCGATTTATTTCATTTCATTTTATTGTTTATGGATGTAATAAATTAACAGGGCTATCCAGAAAAGATTTGTTGATTTTAATTCATAATTTTGATATAATGACTTTCTATTGCTCCTTTTATGTATGTATGTACATATATATGTCTGTATGTAATGTATGTATGTATGTATGTATGTTTTTATTTAATATTTTGATTGTTGTTTATAATTAATAGTTTTTATATAATGACTTTATATTCCACCATTTATGTATTTATTTATTTATTCTTTCATTCTTGTGTTGTGTTGTATTAATGACTTGACCTCGTCCCTCTCATCTCGTGTCCTCGGCGCAGGTCCAGCTCTTGGCAGTGGAGGACAGATTGTGTGGTTCTGGAGAGCGTCCAGCCGGCCGGTGCTCGGGTCTGATCCAGATCTACTGCAGTCTCTCCAGCGGCTCCTTATCATGTCAGAACACACTTCGACATCCCGAAGAAGAGCTTGCGGTCAAACCACAGGAGAAACGTCTGAACGTCGTCAGCTAGCGATAAGTGCATCAGTCTTTTCCACTGAGTAACCTGGATGACAGATCATTTCTACCAGCTTTTAAATGATATTGCTGCGAAAAGCATGGCGAAAGCTTTAAATAAATATATATTTAAAGAATATTTACTTTAGGAAATCTTCTTAATCAGTATCTATTTTAAATCTTTATATATATATATATCTATATATATATATATATATATATATATATATATATATATATATATATATATACATAAAATTTAAAGGGGTAGTTAACTTTAAAGAAATCCTTAAAATCCTATCATTATTTATAAAATGTTGTCAATAAATGTAATACATTTTATTTATTTATTTATTTATTTAATTTATATTAATTGAATTATAATATACAGTATATGTTTTATTTTATATTTATTTTTAGAGAACAAGTTACATCTTACATGTATAATAAATAGCATAATTAAATATTTACATAAGGATTATTGTTTAGGGATGTAATGAATTTATGGGACAATACAACTCAAAACATCATTAACCTTTTGGAAATTTCTTATGTGTTTAGATATTTTTACTGAAACCAAGACAAAGAAAGGAAAGAGGATTTTTTGCGGTGTTGTACTGTATTGTTATTGTAATACTGAACTGGAGGCAGTCAGTAATCACATGTAATCCGCGTGTTTAATGCATCAGGGGCCTAATAAATGCAGTGAGGCAACTGGACGTTCAGTCCTGCACTGATTTGGTCACGCAGGAGTTCGTTCGGGGGCTTGGGAAGGGTTTGTGCTTCTAATGCAATATTTATATGTCATGTCTTCTCTCATATCTGTTCATTCTGATTCACGTGCCACATAAACACACTCACTGATGTGCAGCGGTTGTAATCAGGAGCTGTTGTTTTTTAGTGTGCTTCAAAGACACGATAAGTAAGGCACTGGTAGGTTATTTTGCCCACCTCAGACACATTAAACACTGACTCTGTGTTTTATATCATCAGTCTTTTGTTTGTCTGAGCATCCCGACCAATGGTGTGAGTTTGGGGCGGGACTTACTGTTTGTTCAACCAATAGAAAACTGGGAAAGTGTTCTGGAAACCTGTTTGAAAACAATCATAATGTTATTTGTGCATAAATCACACACTTCACCTTTTGAAACAAGAAAAACACTCCAAAATATAACTAGTTTTTAATTTAAATAAATCAATAAATAAATGTAAATAAACATTTTTAAGTACTTTTTATTAAATAAACGTATATACATATTATATGCATATATTTAATTAAATAATTGTTAATAATTAAAACAATTAAAAGAGGTAATTTAATTAAATATTTTCCATAATTTTTAAAATAAATAGTTTAAAATTAAATAAATAATTTTTAATTATTAATTAAAGCTAAATTAATAAATTAGTTAATTTAATGAAATATTTTTAAATGATTTATTTATTAAATAAATGGAAAATTTAAATATTTGTTCCCATTGTAATATATATATATATATATATATATATATATATATATATATTCAATAATTTGAATGAAATCATTTTTAAAATTAAACTATTAAAAAAAACTAATTTAATTAACTTTTTTAATAAATGTAAATGTAATGTTTACATTACAATATGTGATAACAGTTACATTGAAATCTCCCTAATAAGTGTAAAAGGCTGATTTGAAGAATACATGATATAGAATAGATAGTAAACAAACCATCCTCATTTACATTGAGCTGCGATAATGAGACCCTTTATAGCACATTTACCTGATTTTCCTTCTTTGCTCACATTGCACATAAATGAACAGTGTTCAATGAATGCATTAGTACCAGTTCCTCAGTTAATGTTAACCTTTAGTCTCTTTTCCCCAAACAACTTTAGCCTCTTGGCCCATCTAAGAGTGTAAAACACAGAGACAGGCCTTTACTGTGTTTAATAAGTATTTGGGTCACCCATAAACTGTTCGCTCGACTCTGCAAACCTTTTGTCCCCGGTGAGAAACGATAGGCCCGTCCCGCTCTCATAAACAGTTCGCAGTGATCCTGTTGTCCGTGTTCAACTATATAAAACACGTCTATAAATCTCAGCCTCACCCTTCAGCACACGACCTCCAGAAATAGAAATCCGCCTCTTTATTCTACCTTTCTATGTTTAGAGGATGCCTCTGTTTAGATTGCGGTCGTCCCGTGATGAAGAGCGCACCGTTTATAGCTCTGGGGCTGAGAGTGTCTCTTATGTGGGCCGTTGTGGTAAATCAGTGATGGTCTGCGCTTGCGGCCCTCATGGTGCCACTTTCACGGGCGGAACTCAGCAGCGGTTTGGTTGAAAACATCCGCGCTCGCCGCTGATTGGCTGCGAGACCCCGAACTCTTATGATGTTCGACGGGACTTAACGACTTCCAGGCTTGGCTCCGACAATCTAGTGAGCTGCCTACGTAGGCAACATTTTATGGTTGTTCCAAATGGTAGGAATCTTAATGATGCTGCCTTTCTGGTGACCGAATTCTGAAGCCTGCTGCATATAGCCTTCATAAAGAGGTCAATCCCATAATGCATTGGGACAAGCTCATTGAAAAAAAAAAACAAAAAAAAAAATTAAATGTAAATTATAAATATGCTATCAATAAAATACATAAATATAATTATCTAATAAATCTACTACTTTACACTAGTGCTGCCAAACGATTAATCACGATCAATCGCATCCAAAATAAAAGTTTTTGTTTACATAATATTTGTGTGTTCACTGTGTTTATTTATTATGTATATATAAATACACACACATGAATTAATTTAAGAAAAATATGCTATGTTTAGACATTAAATATATTTATATATAATATAAAATATAATAAAATAAATATATAAATGTATAAAATACATATACTGTATGTGTGTGTATTTATACATACTTAATAAATAAACACAGTACATATACATATAGTATGTAAACAAAAACTTTTATTTTGGATGCGATTGATTGTGATTAATCGTTTGATAGCACTAGTATACACATATATACTAGTATACCGCATGATAGGTAAAAATTGATAGCCTGAATGCACTGTAAGTCGCTTTGGATAAAAGCGTCTGCTAAATGCATAAATATATAAATGCATAAATATATAAATAATGTATATTATAATATATAGGCCAAATAAATCTATTAACAAATATAATATAATATAATATAATATAATATAATATAATATAATATAATATAATATAATATAATATAATATAATATTATAAAGTGATTATGTAATCATATTTCTGTCCCATCCATTTTATAAAATATAATATATAATAAAATATAAACACTGAAAAAAAAAGGTGTAGGATTTTACTTAGAAACCAGTTTCGCTCAGAAATTCCTAGCAAATTTAACAAGTTATTACAAAGAAATTACAAGTAATATATTAAATTAAACATGAAATTTTAAAAGAAAAATACGTGAAATTGTACTCTCTTGTAAAACGTACTATAGATTTTGTATTATTTAAAATAGTATTCTCTCATTTTATATGCATATTATTCATTTTTCCAGTTTAAATATTAAATCTAAATAAATTATATTTACTTTATTTAATATAATTAATAATATAATATTATGAATATTTATTTTGTTTAATAATTAAAAAGCATAATTCATATATATATATATATATATATATATATATATATATTATATATATATATATGAATTATGCTTTTTAATTATTAAAATTAATAATTAAAATAAACAAACCATTTTATATATATATATATATATATATATATATATATATATATATATATATATATATATATATATATATATATATATATATATATATATTATATATATATATAAAATGGTTTGTTTATTTTATTTTATTTTTTGGGCTATATAATCTGTCTCTCTCTCTCTCTCTCTCTCTCTCTCTCTATATATAAATATATATATATATATATATATATATTTTTTTTTTTTTTTTTCCCTTATCAGGATATCACAAAGCAAGTCAGCTCAATAGGTTTTGGAGCAGAGCCCCAGTGTCTAGTTTAGTCATTTTAAAAATAACACAGCACACTACTATATCAGTTACCCCTCATTTTATCCAATTTTGTGGTGGTAAAATGTCTTGCCAGCATATAAGCGGATAGTAAGTTAATTGTTATCATTCTTCTAGACAATGAAAGAGCAGCAATAGGTTCCCATATAAACTGTTCTCATGCTGCGTTTGCACTTTCTTTTTTAGATCCCTGACAGTGCGGACCTTGTGTTTTACACGCTTTCCTCTCTGCTGCTCTAAATGAGAGGTTATTTCATTTAATAATATATGGAGGAGCCGCTTTTGGCCGTGTGAATTATATATGTGCATCTCAGCAGTGACTCAGAGCTCCAGCGTGTTGTACAGCGGTTCAGACATGTAAAAAAAACCTGTGAACTTTAGTGTCTGCTAATTGCTTCTGTGATTAATGTCATGATATAAATACAAACAGATATGAAACACAGATTGAGACTATAGTGCATGATAGACTCATATGGACTATTTTTCTTATAAAAGATTACGGTGGTAACACTTTACAATAAGGTTCCATTATTTAATGTATTAACTAGCATGAACAAACAATGAACAATACATTTATTACAGTATTTATATTTATTTATTAATCTTTGTTAATGTAAATACAGTCGTTCATTGTTAGTTCATGTTAGTTCACAGTGCAAGTAATGTTAACAAGCACAGCTTTCCATTTTAATAATGCATTAGTAAATGTTACATTAACTAAGATTAATCATTTCTGTAGAAATATTGTTCATGCTTAGTTCATTTGAACGAAAGTAGTAAACTATTGAACCTTATTATAAAGTGCTACCAAGAGTTTTAAACATTTCTCTTTTTGTGTTTCACAGAAAAATAATAATAGCATACAGGTTTGGAATGACATTATGGTAAGTAAATCGAGTTAATATTAAATTTAGGGTGAAATTTTCCTTTAAAATTCACCCAGAGATCATTTTGAAGATCATCTGCTGACATAAACAGGAAGGTCCTCTAGTGGACATCTTCAAAAAATGCAAATGCAAATAAATATTTATTTTCCTTTTTTAAACTAAATGTTTGTAATTTGTAATCAGCATTATAAAACAGATAATTCAAAGCCAGTGTAAAACGCTTATGAACACATATTAATATATTATATTTTTTTAAAAATATGTTTTTTATTCAGCGAAGATGCATTCAATAGATCAAAAGTGACAGTAAAGACATTTAGAATGATGCAAACATTTATATTTCCAATAAAACCTGTTCTTTGAACTTTATCAATGACTCCTGAAAATATTTTGGTTTCCACAAAAATACAAAGAAATCAGAAATATTTCTTGAACAGCAAATCAGAATATTAGAATGATTTCTGAAGATCACGTGACACTGAAGACTGGAGTAATGATGCTGAAAATACAGCTGCGCATCACAGAAATAAATTACATTTTACATACAATAATTATAATAATATTTCACAACATTCCTGTTTTTACTGTATTTTTTTTTTATCAGTATTTAATTATATTTTTGTTCCTGCTTTTTACATAAGCAAAAAGCCCCGCAAAGCGTTACTAATGTTTTTAGCTAAAGCTGAATATCTCTGAACAGCAGGGACACACAGCAGATCACAGCAGGTACAGGTTCCTCCCTCCTTCTGCATGTTTCCAGACTTCAAAGGATTTCCCGCCCCTCTCCTGAAGAACCAGATGTGTTTCAGGCATCTTTCAGCAGTACAGGGTGAGTATTACAGGTCACCCTGGAGGTCCGACTGCCTGGAACAATCAAACACTTTCTGCTAACTGTTACCCAGCAAAATACAATGAAGCATTATAGTCTACCAGATCCTCAGCTACAAACTCTCACTGATTCAGAGACGTGACTGTTGGCTACTCAGAGCAAGTGACTGCTGATTCAGAAGTGCATGTTTTAATAAAACTCCTTAAGTAGTCAGTAAGAGGGGTATATAAGGAGCACATGTGATTGTGGGGCGATCAGAGAAGGCCATGTGATTTTATTTGGCTAATTTCACTACAGTTTACCATCATTTAACTAGCGACCAAAGGTCAACAGCGCCACCTGCTGGAGAAACATCTATCTATCTATCTATCTATCTATCTATCTATCTATCTATCTATCTATCTATCTATCTATCTATCTATCTATCTATCTATCTATCTATCTATCTATCTATATTTTATACATTATAAATAAGACTATATAATATTTAAATTAAGCTAGCTTTTCATTGTATATCTAAAGTAGTCCCATTGGACACAGAGCTGACGTTAAAAATGCCTGGATAATAAAAAATCAAGTGTGAATATGCACATTTCTGCACTTTTTTTTTTTTTTGGCTGAATGTATTCAAATCAGCTGGTATTTTGCTGATTTTTTAAGTTGAGGTATCACTAAAAATAACACTGGCGTTCTAGCAGAGGAGCCACAGATGCATTTCATCACATTATTTATGAACATGTTGCACTATTACACAAAAAGTCACACTGTACTCTTTTTTATGTGCCAGTGCAGATCCAGAACACAGTCTCTGTTAAAAAGGAATGATCTGTGGTCAGCAGTATTTTCTGAGTGAGGATAATAAATCCTGAATTCAGTGAATCCTGCGGTTGATGAGTGTAAGATAATAAATTACATCACACACACACACACACACACACACACACACACACACACACAAACACACACACACACACACACACACACACACACACACACACACACACACACACACACACACACAGCATGTCTGGACCAGTGTGTGTTATGCAGTTATTCTTCAGATTTTGACTGCTGGATGTGATTCAAGCACCTTTTTAATAGCGTACATTGATTGGTTTGTTCTATAAATTACATTTCAGTACTTCTTGTAACTTTTCTTCAAAGACATTTTCAAAAGTTTGGCACAATTTGTTTTTATTCTGGGCAGGTGAAGTAATAATTTCCAGAGCTTCTCTTGGCTATGTACTACCATGCTATATTTACTATTCACTGTGCACAGTGTGCATATGAATGTAAAGTATTTTACAATGCATGCACACTGCATTAGATACTGTATCCCACAATGCAACACATTCACTTCTGTTTCCATTGTGATGAACGAACTTAGTAAAACTGCAAATTTATTGATCGTACAGTCAAACATTAACATATTTGCAAGGTTAAAGTGCAAAATAAGCATGTTTAGATGATAATTAGACTATACTCACTGACTTAAACATGCAGTGTGATGAGATCACGTGACAACATTTGAAACATTTATCATTGCATGCTGCATACAGTTTCTGCATACTTAAAACAAAATATATGAGTGAAACCCTTATTAGCCCTGGTGGAGAAATAGTTTGTAGTTGTATAATAGCTGCATCGATGCATATGCCGTTATGATGTTTGTTCAGACATTACAGCATGAATATAATCATGTTGTTTGCTGGTGACAGAGACATTCGTTTAAAGCAACGTTTGTCATAATTGTCCATGATGTCATCAGAATTGATGCAGGATGAAATGAGTAACAATTTTACATTTAGCAGACGCGTTTATCCAAAGCCACTTACAGTGCTTCCAGGCTATACATTTTTTTACCAGTCTGTGTGTTCCCTGGGAATTGAACCCACAACCTTTTGCGCTGCTAATGCAATGCTCTACCACTGTGCCACAGGAACCACAGTACACTAATAAGAGAGGTTGACAGATAACAGTGTTTGTGTTGAACATGATGTGACACCTTTCATTTCTGCATGGTTGACGTCGTGTTCTGACTTTGTTTCTGCAATTGTGGAGAAAGTCAAACCATTTAGTGTTTGCTGCAGAAATACTGCGGTGAAATCTAAAAAAAAAAAAAGATTTTGCAGTAAAAGCTATTTGCAAGTGAGTCACAATGTTTGTTCTCAGTAATAAAAATGGTTTAACCACACTTTTTAACCACATGTGCACAGAAGATCAACAGCAAAGATATATTTCACTCTGTGTTGACATGATAGATATATGAGCTGGCAGCACATTATAATGCTGTCTGACAAAACCTTCACATACACTCAGTATTCATCTGAAGATGATCTGTAACTGTCTTCAGATGTTCCTCTTAGCGAATGTCACGTGGAAGTTTCTTCATTTCCTGTGGCTCTCAGACAGCGGAGGCCTTTTAAAGACACAAGCATTTCTCCTGTGTTCTCCACATTCTCTCACGTCCCTGAGGATCTCTGCCCTCAGCCCTCCATGATCCTGGAAATAAAAGACTTTTCCCCCTTAATATTACAAAAATGCAACTGTGGGACTTAGTGCTCAACTACCCATGGTTTTAATGTTATTCACAAAATTGTGCATTTTACATTTTCATTTTTTTTTTTCAAAATACACAGCAATACAAAGTACATCTAAACATCATGATTTTATAACCAGTCTTTTTAAAATAAAAATAAAAAATAAAATAAAAAACTTTTTAATTTAATTATAATAATAATGCTACAATATGCTATTATATATTTTTGAATATTTTTAAAAATATTTATTTAAATTGAATTATATTTTCTTTTTATGCTTTCTGTTTTAATTTTAATTTTAGCTAAAGTTTTAGTTTTTGTCATTTTAGTTTTAGTTTTTTTTATAAGCTCATACTTTTTAGTACTTAACTAAACAAGTATGAGAAAAGTTTTTTATATATTTTATTTTCAAATTTTACTATATTATTTATTTAATATGTTAGTATTTTAGTATTTAATATTACGTTTAATATTTTTTATTTTATGTTTATTTTTTATTATATATATATATATATATATATATATATATATATATTACATAAATGTTTCAGTTTTGCCTGTAATGTAATGTTAGGGTTGTTTTGTCATTCCTTTGACATTCTGGGTCACAATGTAAGACTTTGTAGTCTTTGAATTCAATATAATAAGTTTAATGCATTGATGCATTTACAACTCTGCATCAGACGCTGCAAATTATGAAGCGCTGTCACTGAAAGATATACAAGGCCAGTCATTCCAAAACACAAAAGAGTAAAAATGTAAATAATGAGGATCATGTGTAAAACAACTGAACACACAATACTCAACGTCTTTGAGCAAAAGATAAATACATATTTAATGTCTTAATTAATTCTGGTGTGAAAGCCATACTTGTTTTAGGAAGAATTACGATCAAATGAAGACACTGACCTTTTGAAGATGTTTGTGGCCTTTTGCATCTTTTTCTTTCAGGTTTCTGTTCCCATCTGTATTAATTGTTAATGCATTCACTTGTCTTCAACATCTAAGGAGGATGTCCTGTTTAGATGCACAGTAAGACAGAGATAAATTTAATAAATGTAATGCGTTTACATGCTATCCGTGTGAATATACATGTGGGTGGTCAGAGCTAATTGCTAGTGTGTGTAATGATGCCCAATAAAAACAATGCAGGTAAATGCATGATACAGTAGATCTTTTGTTTGTACACCAATTTTGTACGTGTTTTAACTTCTTCCTCGTGATTATAGTTATCCGAGTTGTTTACTTGGTTGCACCTTGTAGACAGTCATGTCACAAGTCAGCAGAAGGATTATGAAACTACTAGTTGGTCTCGCGTGGCAATTTTGGTGCATGTTAGTTCACTTGGTTTCATTTAAAAACACTTTGTCATATGACTTAAATATAATAACAGTAATTTAGATGCATTGCAGTTTTTTGGAGCTATTAAGTCACCTTCATCTGAGAATGAAGGACATGTGGCTCTGTGCGGTGAAACTGCGATATAGATGTGATAGGATAAAGGGTGGGAACTGCACAGATTCTTGGTTCTTGATTCTTGGAAAGCAGCAACATTAGTGTTGTATGACTAACAGTGGAATCATCCTGTCATGACAAGCAGGGTTGCCAGATCTGCGTGACAATAACAAACCGATGACGAAACTCGTCACATTCCACCTCAAAATCAAAAACAGAGATTTCAGATTATACACAGGCCTATTTAGATTTTCTTGCATTTATGGACGCTATATATAACGTATCAGTATGAAGTATAAACACCTGATCATTAATGCCGGATGCAAAATGACGTGCTACTGAAGCAGGACATGATTTAAGGGTTTCTTGAGTGATATAAAAGAAAAGCATCCTGTATTTTATATGTTTGGCAACGTTTATCTGGCATTGAACATTTAAACTATGCAATTCTATTTTTTATAAGTTATGTGTAAATTTTATAAAAATAAACAGAATGCTATTTAAAGCTTTGTGTGATTTACAAAATTGTTATTTACTAAAAAAAAAAAAGTTATTTACTGAAAATCCATTCAACTATCAATGATGTCTAAACCATTTAAACGTTGGCATATTTCATTTCAAAGCATTGGTTCCTGTGAATAATGACTTTGATTTCTGTTTATTCATCATTTAAAGCTCTCATATGACTTCAGAAGACATACAGTTCACTCTCTATTTATTTATTTATTTATTTATTTATTGTCATTTTAAATCTTGTCAGCACCAGTCTCCATTCACTTACATTATATGGAAAAGAGTGAGCAGTATTTTTGTGTTCTGTTGAAGATAAAAAGTCATACAGCTCTGAAACGACATGAGTGTGAGTAATAGGAGGAAATATATTGACTACTACACGCTCAGAAAAAAAGCTACAAAAGCTGTCACTGGGGCGGTACCTTTTCAAAATGCACACCTTTGTACCTAAAACAGTCCATATTGGTACCTTAAAGATACATATAAGTACCTAAAGTGTATATATTAGTACCCAAAAGGTACAAAAGTGTACAGTGCCCTAGTGACAGCATTTGTACCTTTTTTTTCTGAGAGTGTATGGTGCTTTTTTCCCCTCAAGTTTGACAGCACCAATCCCCATTCATTTATTTTATGAATTTTATTTTTTTTCATTTTTTAGTGCTCCATTGAAGAAAAATGAGTAATACGGTCTGAAACGACATGAGTGTGAGTAAATGTTAACAGAATGTTAATTCGTGTCTTTAATTTTTTTTTTTTTTACACGTATTACCCCTTTAACGAATCCCCAAATCAGCGGAAAAACACGCGATCTGGCAACCCTACCTCCTCTCCACTGGACGCAGTCCAATGAAGAGACCCCTCCCATTGCCTTCTCAAAACCTGCCCAAAGGGTGTGTTTTTGGAGGGGTACGTAGTACTTGCTCTGCATCACGCACTGCAGGAACGGGAAACGAACTCGTTGTGTATGTGTGTGTGTGTGTTTGTGTGTGAAAAGCAGTCTTTGCGGAGCGCCGAAGAGCCGTGAATAGAGCACCGACATCCGCAGTTCGAGCGACTCTTCTCGTCGTGCGCACCGGGACCAGACGCAACAGGTTCGGGTGTTATCAGAAGAACAAGCGAGCGAGATGCGGAAACCGTGATTGGAGGACTCTCTGTATCGATGAGGAGTGTGTTGGAGTTGTCATTGAGTATCTTTTTCACTGGGCTGGTGATGATGATGATGATGGAGGAAGAAAATGAACATCAGCTGTACCTTATAGTGTAGGCTAACGCATCAAGGGAATCTTCTCACACCAGATATTTGAGTTGAGTTTATACACCCGCACATAGTTCCTGCACTCACCTGTCTGTATTTCCTGGTTCGCTGTCTTCACCTGGAGAGGGTGCGCTGCTTCACTCAAGCCAGGAAGTAGGAAACCCAAGATGCTTCTCGAGTCAAGTCAGTCCGACGTCAGAAAATGATCCAGGAATTAACCAGTAGATTAAAACTAAACTTCCCCGCTCAGATAATACCGCGTTACTCGTGTTTCCGGAGAGGCTCGGTTCCTCTCATCTTCTGAAGCATGGAGCTCAAGATGTTCATCCTCGTCTTGGGGCTCCTGGTGGGCAGTCTGATGCCCCTCGGAGGGGCCTCCGGGTCTCCAGGCTCGGGCACCGGTCAGGACGAATGCAAAAAGAATAACGGGGACGAGAAGAACGGGAACAAAACCACTAAGAAGTCCTTCCCGGTTCTGACTTTAGATTATAAAAAAGTCCGGCTCCCCTTTGAGATTTCATTATGGGTTCTGCTGGCTTCACTGATGAAACTGGGTGAGTATGTTTATATTATTATATTCAGACACAGGGATCTATCTATCTATCTATCTATCTATCTATCTATCTATCTATCTATCTATCTATCTATCTATCTATCTATCTGTCTATCTGTCTGTCTGTCTGTCTGTCTGTCTGTCTGTCTGTCAGTGTATAGCTACACACATTATAATACCAAAAATAATATATATAATATAAAAGTGTAATTTTTCCATTTTAGGTGGCTTTTTCATATTTTATGTGATCAACTATGAAATTATTTCTATATGCATTCATATATAATTAATATATATTAAAATGAATATATATCACGTCACATTTATCACATATACGTGATGCATAATATACTGTTTTAAAACGTAATATATGTTCTCTATTTTGTTATATAGAAATAAGTAATATCACAAATGTAAACTATAATATCACAAATATATATATATATATATTATTAATGTGGTTTAAATATAAAAAAATATTTAGTGGTTTAATTTGTGTTATCAACTATATATTTTATTATAATGTAATGTTTTCTGTATAATATTTAAATGATATAATTCCATATATTCCATATATTCAATGTCGTAATTTATCATATAAAATATTATAATGTCAAAAAATTGGATATATAATATAACATCTTTTTTTTTGTGATCAACTATATATTTATATATTAAAATATAGGCCTGGTTTCACAGACAGGCCTTAGATTAAGTCAAGATTAGGCCATAGTTCAATTAGGATATTTAAGTAATTTTTATAAACATGCCTTAGAAAAAACATTAATAGTGTGCATCTTGAGGAAAAACAAAGGCACTGATATTTAAAGATCAGTCAGTGCAAGTTTCTTTCATTTGAAACAGCTCAGATTTACATTTTAGTCTAGGACTAGGCTTAATCCTTGTCTGTGAAACTGGAGGTAAAACTTTTTTTTTTATCGTGATTTAATATTATATATATGTGTGTGAGTGTGTGTGTGTTTTGTGTACATATGTTAAGTGTAGATATGAGTACTCATATGTCATTTTAACACATAAAAAAGTTTATATTATTTAAAAAATGACTCAAAAATGTGAAGTTGGTTCTGAGAAAATCTGCTCATGTGCATTAATATTTTCCTATCTAGTGTACATGAGAATTAGACGTTTAATTTGATAAAGTCTTCAGTCTGACAGCTTGAGTGACCCTCAATTACTCTCTTCTCTGCTCTCACGCTACTCCATTTACCAGAGTAAATATTCCCTTTCACGCTGTGATAAAGTCTCACAGTCATCAGAGTTTGTCACAGCGTTTGGTCTTGCTGTCAGCGTGAAGTCTGGTCCAGTCTGCAGTTTATCTGGACAAGAACTAGGCAGGAAGACTGACATGTGAGGTGACCAATGAAACGCCTGGCAGCTGTGCAGCATCAGCCAATCAGCTCTTGCCATCGTGTGCATCATGATTCATGCCATTGTGTGCCATCTGAGACTAGGACAGTGGTAACCTGAGATGCTTACATGCTTGCCATTGACTGATACCTTACAGTGGACAGTGCTGATTAGACGTAGTGCTAATTAAAGTGCATACTGACCTGAGAGTCCATACTGCACTGGGCCTGTGTGATAAAATGCTTAGCGTAGTTTTGATTAGAGTAATATGGTTTATTAAATCATGTTTTACTCCCTGAGTGGGTTGTTGTTGGTGAGGCGGTTAGTGCTTAATGCTTGTGATGTTTTGGGGAAATGCAGCAGGCGTGTGATGCAAGAAGGGAGGAGGATGTCAGCGGAGAGGGAAGATGAGGTCAGGTACTGTGTGTGCAAGCGCTGAGTTGCAAGCTTCTTCCTGTTTCAGTTTACTAGCCGCGACTGCTACTTTCTTCCTGATGCACGAGTCTCCCGCTGGAGTCTGAAGCCGTCTGCGTGTCGTTTCGTTTACCACTCATCACTCACTCCCTGAGTGAAAATAAATTCACAGCCAATTCAAATAAAGATTTTCTTCTGCTCAACTTTAAAAGCTCGTTTCTGTCAAAAATGACAATTCTGTCCCAAAATCTGTATGCTGGGGTTTCTTTATTTCTCTCGAAAAATCTTCACCCAGATCTGTTCTGTACATAAATCATAAATGAGTCTGCTACTGTATATTATATACTGTAGTATATTATTAGTGTTCTCAAGGCATACTATAAGTGAGGAAGAGACAAATTGAAGTAATTATTTGCTGATAAGGTTTTACTTGTCCTGGGGATATTTTCATTGGCCTTTCTTTCTTTCTTTCTTATCTTATTTTTTTAAAGAAACTTCACCCAGATATTTCTAAACAGCTAATAGCGATATCATAAAAAAAAAAAAAAAGTGACCCTGGAGCACAAAAGCAGTCTTAAGTCTCTGGGGTATAATTGTAGCAATAGACAAAAGTACATTGTATGGGTCAAAATTATTAATTTTTCTTTCATGCCAAAAATCATTAGGATATTAAGTAAAGATCATGTTCCATGAAGATATTTTGTAAATTTCCTTCTGTAAATATATTAAAACTTATTTTTTGATTAGTAATATGCATTGCTAAGATCTTCATTTGAACAACTTCAAAGATGATTTTCTCAATATTTAGATTTTTTTGCTCCCTCAGATTCCAGATTTTCAAATAGTTGTATCTCAGACAAATATTGTCCTCCTAACAAACCATACATCAGTTTGAAAAATTGACCTTTAAAAACCTATAGTTTTATGGTCCAGGGTCACAAATTAATTCAGAAGGCTCATGCACTACAATATTATATCTTAAAAATTTTCCAAAGTCTTAGGTTTATGTGAGGAAGAGGCATAAATGTAAGTCTGTGACTGAAAGTGTTTTTGGTTTGGCTTTGTCCTCTGCATACGTCGGGTCTCACAGTCAGGCTGTGTTCAGTCTGGCTCCTCTGCTTGTCGACAGTATCTTTGTCATTCAGTGTGTTTACATCTCAATCCATCTGTCCAAATGCATTGGCACGACTGCAAGGGTTAAGCATTAATATTTCAGAGTCTGTTAGTCATTATTAATAAATGCTCATCAAAACCTAAAGACAACAATAACAACCTCAAAAAGTCAAGAAACAATCACATACATTATGAAAACTTAATCGACAAGTTAATATACAGATCGAAAAAAATTCGCAGAGGTGTGACGATCATGCCATTTTGGCTACATGGGGATGTTCAAATGTCTGATTTCACATAGAACGACCGGTTTTCTCCCAAAGTTAATATACAGCCTGTTAAGATTTAATATATATTTCATTAAATCCTAAAAAATAAAATATTAAATTAAATTAACGTGCATGAATAAATCCAATCAACCCTATAGATAATCCGTGACCGACTGAGAAGCATCTTGGCGGCAGGGATTTAAAACTTTAACAAGACTCAGATTGACACGACCAAAAACAATCTTATTGATGAATACGTTTATTGAAAGCTTCATATGAGTATATCCTCTTTCATTTAAGCCATGGTTTTCCAAACTGAGGTTTGTGAGGGAAATTTAGGGGGATTATGAGTTGATGAAAAATATTAAATTAAATTAAATTAAATTAAATTATTAAATTATTAAATTATTAAATTATTAAATTATTAAATTAAATTAAATTAAATTAATACAATTAAAATATTAAAATATTAAATTAAATTAAATTTAAATTAAATTAATAAAGCATATTTAAAAAAACTAAGAATCCCTGCCTTTGTTTAACACACCATTGTTGTATCTGAAGTATTTCAATATTTTCAGCTCTCATTGTTAATTCTGTCCAATCAAATCATCGAATAGATACATGCATACTCCATCGTTTCATTGATTCGTTACATGCTTCCTCGTTCTAAATGGACCTCCCTTGTCTCAGAGTGTGAAACTGGTTTAGACTGTAGTAAATCAGTGTTTTCAGCAGACCACCGTCACGCACAGCTCAGGAAAGTGATCCGCCCTGGCCAGAGGGATTACAGCACAGCCGCTTCCCTTTCAAAGCAAACATCCAAATTCTCTGGTCGTTAAATACTTTGTTGATCCTTAAAGAATCCGTAAGAAGATCTCAGTCCTCTACAGTCAGGATTTAGTTTCTGTTTGGCCGGTTGGACTAATAGCTCATGCATATATATGCTGTCTGTTTTTAAAGGTGTTAAAGTTTTAAATGTAAACCTGACCGGTTTACTACGGCCGAGACTTATTAATCATTAATTAGCATTCTGTGTTTAATCTTATCAGCATTAAAAGAAACCAATTATTTGAATCTTGTTGACAGACACCTAAGATTTGACCTTTGCCCTTCACTCAGCATGGCATTTTTAGAGAATCTTGTAAATACATACCATAGTATATGAATATCATAATCATTCAGTTCCATGGTATACATCACAATACTATGGTATTATCTGATTCATGACACTTTTTAATAAGGGCCTGTTCACAAATATAGCAATTTTCAGGTCTTTTTTTTAAATTTTTATTTTATTAATATTAAAGTAAAAGTCTATAAAAGGTTTTAAAGAAATTAATAATTTTATTCATCAAGGATGCATTAAATTAAAGCCGTATAATGTCACAAAAGATTTCTGTTTCTAATAAATGCAGATCAATGTTACACTGAAGACTGGAATAATGAAGCTGAAAAATCAGCTTTGCATAACAGGAATAAATTATATTTTAATATATAATCACATAGAAAACAGTTTTTCGAATTTGTAATAATATTTCAGAATTTTTGACTGGATTTTACATTAAGCAGCAAAACTGTTTTCAACATTGATAATAATCAGAAATGTTTCTTGAGCAGCAAATCAGCATTTCTGAAGAATCATGTGACACTGAAAACTGGAGGAATGATGCTGAAAAAATTCAGCTTTGATCACAGCAATAAATTACATTTTACAAAATATCCAAATAGAAAACAGTGAAATTGCAATAATATTTAATAATATTACAGTTTTTATTGTCTTTTTTAATTAAAGAAATGCAGCCCTGGAGAGCAGAAGTATACATATATCTATCTCCTTTGCAAACCTACCCTTTTATTTTAAATTTAGTTAAAGATTACACATTTTTCACTGCTAGTTTCTGTCTTGGTAACAGTTGTCATTAGCGATAATAGCATGCAGATCAGTCACCTGGCAGCCAGTCCCAGTCTCACTGAGATGATGCAGGATCAGTGACTCATTGGCGCAGACGTTACGAACACCTTTAGTGACCCTGTGTTCAGAGGAGCTGCTGTTTCTTCTCATTTGCATTTCTTGCTCGTTCACACATCAAAATTACATATCTTATCTTACCTTCCTGTTCCCTCTGCCAAGCCAGAAATTTGACTGACTGATCCAACATCTAAGACTCAACACGATTAAAAAAGGACGGTTGTGCACATAGCATCTTTTCAATTGAAAAAGTAATTGAAAAGTTTGGGCAGGTAAAATATGGCACACAAAAGTTTCGCTTGAATGAAGAATATAGAAGAGAATAGTTTTCTTTTTGTTGTGCCACATACAACGATGTTAAAATAAAATTTGACATTTTATCTATTTTTTTTTTTATTTACATTGTTTCTGCTGTTCCACGAGCGCCCCCTGCTGTCAGAGAGTGGAGTTACAAAGAGTTACATTTACATTCAGCCTGTGTGCAGTTTTTGTGCTACAAAAACGGGGTGAATTTGCATGGCCTGCTGTAAATTTTGACCGGTTGATGGAAAACCAAGCTTTTGTGGATTCTACACATTTAAACAATTCAGGCTGAAATGTGAAGTTTACCATTTTATGAAACTTTTTCAAAGCTTGATTTAAATAGTTTTACATGTTGTTAAATAAACTGTTGTCAGTCATGTCATATGTGTCCCTGGAGCACAGAAGCAGTCTTAAGTCTCTGGGGTATATTTGTAGAAACAGCCAAAAATACATTGTATGGGTCAAAATTATAGTTTTTTTTTAAGCCAAAAATCATTAGGATATTAAGTAAAGATCATGTTCCATGAAGATATTTTGTAAATTTCCTACTGTAAATATATCAAAACTTAATTTTTGGTTAGTAATATGCATAGCTAAGAATACATTTGAACAACTTTAAAGGTGATTTTCTCAATATTTAGATTTTTTTGCATCCTCAGATTCCAGATTTTCAAATAGTTGCATCTCAGACAAATATTGTCCGATCCTAACAAACCATACATCAATGAAAAGATTATTTATTCTGATTTCAGATGATGTATAAATCTCAATTTTGAAAAAATTGACACTTAAGACTGGTTTTGTGGTCCAGGGTCAAACACACACACACACACACACACACACACACACACACACACACACACACACACACACACACACACACACACACACACACACACACGCACATATATATTAATGGGTTGCCAAGTTGCCACTTAGAGCATTAACAATAATATGTGTATCTGCTATTTTAATATATTTGAATGTTGCATTGAACTAGATCATTAATTATTTAAATAGCTGCTATAAACATGTCCACAGTTTAACTTGAACTTGCAAGATATTTAATTTGGTGAATGCATACTATTTACAAAATGAATCAATATACACTGTAAAAAATATATATTTAAAATCTGTAAATAAAACAAAGATTATTGGAGTAGTGTGTTCTACAAGAAATTAGCTTCGGTCTTTACTACTATTACTACTACTGTTATTATTATATTTACTAGTCTTACAAAGCTGATCAAGAACATGTCCAGGTCATATTTCATCCTTAAATCTATTTGATTTAAGAAAATAATGTTAACGTTTTTTTTTTTTGTTTGTTTTTTTTTTTTGCTGAAAATATTGAAATATAAAAACTATACAAAATATAAAACATTTAAATAAACAAAAGCAAAAATAAACTTTTCTGAAGCAATCCAGTAATGAAAATTTGATTAGGAAATGTGCTTAATTCACATGAAAATGCCACAGTTTAAAAATTATAATGGCCTTTAAAATAAGCCTTACTTTCTTTATGCAAAATGTTGTTTTTATTTTCATTTTCACTCTTTAATACATGTATTTGTTTACTGAGCACTGTTGATTTAATCGCTGAAGCAGAAGCACACAACCTCAAGTGTGTTTTTACCTTGTTTATGGTGTTTAGTGTCATGCAAATCATTAACCGTGGTGATGAAATCTTTGGGATTTAAGAAGAAACCAAACACAAAACCTCTAATGCTTCCCTGTCCGGCTAAAGCCAGACCTCCACACCTGACACTCTTTTACAGCAGTGAAGAATAGCCTGCTGATGCTGTTTTGCAGGTCTGAGCAAACAATACTCTTTAGATTGCACACTTCTGAAAGCCTTTCGTTAGAAACATCTGCGCTGCTTTGTCACTCAAGTAAAAAATGTAAAGCAGTCCTGTCTGCTGATACTGCGGTCTGTGCATGATACATGATAAAGTGAAATCTTACCAGCTGAAACCGAGGTGTCTTTAAAAGTGACGTGACATTCAGCCAAGTATGGTGACCCATACTCAGAATTAGTGCTCTGCATTTAACCCATCCGAAGTGCACACACACAGAGCAGTGAACACACACACACACACTGTGAACACACACCCGGAGCAGGGGGCGCCATTTATGCTGCGGCGCCCGGGGGACAGTTGGGGGTTCGATGCCTTGCTCAAGGGCACCTAAGTCGTGGTATTGAAGGTGGAGAGAGAAACTGTACATGCACTCCCCCCACCCACAATTCCTGCCGGCCCGAGACTCGAACTCACAACCCTTCGATTGGGAGTCCGACTCTCTAACCATTAGGCCACGACTCCCCCTATGATAAATACACCACGAGGTGTATTTATCATTCTGTACATCGCCTTCGCTGCTGGTCTGCAGAGACAGTCATGATGACTTTGCTGCCTGTAATTATGGGCTTTCTAAAAGGCTTTGTAAGTGGCATGGAAATGCTTTTATAATCGCACATTTAAATGCACAGTAACACTGTAATGCTTAGTACAGTAGAAGATAAACATTAGCATGCAAAAGATGTATTCGAGTCTAGAAAGTTCGACAGAAGTGCGTGAATGCAAATGCTGCGGCTACACAAGTTTGTTTTTGTGCATCATTGTGTCCCGAAAGTGTTTCAACAGCAATTCTAAATTGTTGCATTCTTAATTTTTTTTATATATTTAATTTGTATTTTTTTATTTATGTCTATATGCATTTTATATTTAGATTATTTTATATTTATATACTTTTACATTATATATTCATTTTATTTATTTATTTATTTTTTATTTGTTTTAACAAATAAATATTTTTTTTGTTTGTTTTAACAGCATTTTTAAATAGCAATTCAAATTGTTGGATTAAAAAATGAATTTATTTTATTTATATTTTATATTTTAATTTTATTTATAATTTTATAATGTTTTTATATTTTTTATAATATACATTTTAAATTTTATATAAATATATATATATATATATATATATATATATATATATATATTATTTTTATATAAAATTTAAAATGTATATTATATTTAAAATGAAAAAAAAAGAAAATATACAAAAAAGAAAAAAATATATTTAAAATGCATATAAAGTATGCAAAAAATAAAATATAAAATATAAATAAAATAAATTCATGCAAATCATTAACCATATATATATATATACATTCATAACAGTTGCTACATGGTATATTTATGGACTTTTTTGAGGGAGAGTGACAAAGAGCAACAGAAAAAAAAAACCACTCTCTTTGCATTAGTGAAGTTGCTGAGAGATGCTGATTAAATCTGTCTCTCTTTCATACCAGATTCAGTCTTGTTAAAATGAATGATGCAAAACCTGCTTTCTAATGTAAGCAATCATCATGACAAGCAGGAAGCATAAAAATCTTGCTTGTGGGCTTAATAACTTTGAGTTTGCAGATCTGTTTGGAACTTCAGGTGTGAAACTGATCTGACACAACGCATGCTTTTAATGGGTTTCAGTTTACGGTGTTTTACAGGTATACTGGGTTGTAATTTTAACATGCCGTCAGTATGAACCAGACCTTACGCTGCTTTAGTCTGCGTCGGTCTTGTGCTAGATAACGTTTCTCAGTCCTTTGCTTCGGGTCTCACAGGTTTAGCGAGTTTTGATGAATTTGATCTCTGCTCTACTTGACAGTGACACATGCAAAGTTTGCATCAAAGCAAGATCAAAGTTAATGAGTATTTAGAGAAAAGCAAATAAGAAGAGATTGAAGAGATCTCGGATACATCATAATGTCTTCATTTAGTTTTTGTTTATTTTAGTTATTTCTTATATTTGATTTAATTTGATTTTCAAAAAAAGTGACGTGCTTATATGGTGACCCATATTCACATTTTTTTATCATCTGAAACATGCTAACAAATGCCATATTTTCCAGAATAAAACACACTTTAATACAACCTTAAACATTCTTGTTTATTAAAACTCTAAAGTGACTTTTCCCCGTAACAAAAAAAAAAAAAATAAAAAAAAATAATAAAAAAAAACAAAACTAAAAAAAAAAACTAATAAATAAAAATTTATAAATAATAATAATAAAAAACAAAACTAAAACCGATAAAAAAAATGACTGAAACGCATCAAAATTATTGAAACTTTAAAATCAAGGTGAAAGCAGTTTTTTTTTAAATAAATAACAATGAATAAATACTATATAAACATTTAAAAAAAAAACTAAAACTAATAAAAATGACAAAAAAGTGAAAAACATAAAATATAAAAATAAAATCTTATTTAAAATATTAACAAAAACTATCAATAATAAACAGACACTGGATCAAAGAATGTTTATGCTGAGCTTAAGAATGTTTTTATTTGAAAGGACCATTCTTTTAATTAATTCCAAGGTTGTAAGGGTAAATTATGGCTGTTTTGGTGCAAGAAACCTTGATTAAAAGTGGACTGCTGGGAAAAAGCAATGCATCCTGTACATTCTGGGCCCTTTTGGTCCATCTTTTTATTTATTTTTTCCTCGTCTCTCCAGCTAACTGTTCCCATGCCACTTCAAGATGCAAAGATGTGGAAAAAGCGAGAACATGTGAAGTCAATGAGTTATTTAGACCACAGCTGGTATGAAGGCTTCATTTCTGTAGCAGTGAGATGTTGACATTTGTTATGTGCTAATGAGCGGATTTAATTGGATGTGCAATCCAGTTAAACACAGGTAACATGTTCACACTATCGGGCTTCACGCAGTTCTCTCGTCTCTCCACGCGTGCCACCCTGGGCTCTGAATACCTCACAGCTCTCCTGGGGGCTCATTGTTGGCGTTTGAGGGCCCTCATGACAAGCACGGGGCCAGTGTGAAGGTCAGGTCACCTCATAATAGCTGAGGGATTCTCATGCTGCTATTTTGCCCACAGTTACTGTCAGCCCTTTGTGTATTTTTATATAATAGTGCTCTAGGGATGTGTTGTCTGTGCTCAGTCTTATCAAGGTGTGAGGAAATCACTCTAACCGTATCACACTCTAGATATTTGTGCCCCAAAGTCTACTAAAAATATTAAATAGCCAAGTGGTGATGGTTGTTTTTTGATAATTTAGTCAATTAAAAGAAATTGCTTTGTTTGCTTTTTTTTTTATGATCCATTGAAACTAAACTGAATTATTTATTATATTGTAATTTTGATGATGCAGTGCAACTAAGCAAAAATTATTTTTTTATTTATTAAGCTTATTTTAGTGTAGTTTAATATTATTTTAGTTTTAGTTATTATTTATTATATTTTATTTTTGATAAACAAGTGAAACTAAGGCAAAGTTGTTTTTTATTTTATTTTATTTTATTTTAAAAAGGTAAAAAAAAAATTTTTATGAAACAATTAAAATAAATTTTATATTAATTTGATATATCAAATAAGAAAATTTTTTTGTAATTGTTTTGATGGTTTGTGTATTAACTTGTTCATAAACTAAGCAGAAGGTATCTATTTATATAAGGATGTGCATGTAGACAAATGAATAATTTTTTATTTATTTATTTATTTATTTATTTATTTATTTAATTATTTATTTATTTATTTATTTATTTATAAGTAAACTAAGCCAAAGAAGTTATTTGACTTACTTTATTTTATGTAATTTTTTACTGAAGTGATTTATTTAAAAATTATATATAAATACATAAATAAATAAACATATATATAAAAAAATTGTTGTCTCTGATAAAATTTTGTGATAAAAATGTAATTGTATATTGAAACTAAGCAGAATTTTTTAAAAATATTTTTATATTAAATATATTTATTTTTAGTATTTGTTTGTTTTAGTTATTTATTAGATTTTTCGATAAACAAGTAAAACTAAGCCAAGTTATTTATTTTATTTACCATTTTATTTTATGATTTATTTGTGTTCAAAACACTTGATGCATGTGCATGTAGACAAATGAATACAGACGGTTATGTTGATTGCGTTATAAATAGTGAAAACACTAGGCTGCTTTCGAGTGGTTGTCTGGAGAAACAGACTTATTTCCTCCATTCATGCTGTAGCTACTGTACAGTGGTAACCAGCTAAAGGTTGATCTCTAGATTCAGCTGGAGAAACAGAAGGCCGGATCCATTATAGACAGATCCATTACGTCCCGCTAGGGCCTTTCAGAGGCTTTAATTGAGCTGGTCTCCAGGGCCTGTTGTCTGCTGACTGCTGTCGTATCGCACAGATCTGATTATGTGGATGCGTAGATAACTGTAATGACTTTCTTCAGTTCAAATGAAGATGACGTCAGTCTTTAAATAAACCACTGTTTCTTATAGGCTACAGGTTTCCTATTTGTCACACGTTTGACCGCAGATGGACCGGTCAGATTGATTCAGTAGTCACCTGATGCATGCAGGAGCATCTGTATGTGTATGTGCTTTAACAAGAAAACATTCAGCTCTAACAAACGAGCTCGAAATACCTGCAGCATGCCACTTCAGTTAGGAAAAGCCTTAGTGATAATAGCCTTCAAAAGCTTAGGACAAACCAGAGATGATAGAATGGAAGTCAGGCATTTGTTTCAAGGTTTCAGATCTCAAGTAAGCAGTTTAACTGGCATCAGGACTTTTTTTTTTTTTTTGTTGTTGTTGCTGTTTTTTCACAACTGTGCACAATTGATTGTGATCCTTGAAGCTTTGACACTTTTGACATCATTCTGCAACTCTGAGGTTCACACAGTTGACACGTCAGCAAAGCATCAGCGCAGCTGCAGCAGCAGGATCACACCGAGCTCTCACATCGTTTCTGCTGCAGCTCTGCACCGCATGAGCATTTCATTTGGTTATTGCCATAAATTACCTGTTGAAAATTGTCAGACCTGAAAGGAGACAAATGTGTCCTGTTTTAATTCATGTTAATATTAATCTAAATATGAATTAATGTACGGAGAATGGAAGCCAGACCCCAAAGTGAGACTAAAAATGGCATTAATCATCTGATTTAGTGAACATAATTTTAATTTTATTCGTTATGTCAACATGCAGAAATGTTAGGATCATCTGTATCATATTATAATATTTTATATTATTTTATATTATATTATATTATATTATATTATATTATATAATATAATATAATTTTATATTATATTATTGATAAAAAATTATTATATTATTTATAAAAGTGTATTTATTTTACATTTTTCTGTAAAGGACAAATTTGTCTAGAGAGGAGCATTTTGATAAATATATGCACTAAATTACATATTCATTATATTTTTACTTAACCAATTGATTAATTGATTTTAACTGTAATTGATTGTAAGTGATTAAATGTTTATGTTCAACACCGAATTGGTGTAGAAACATAATTATATCATCAAAAAAATATTTAAAATTAAGCTTTGTGCATTATAAATGGCTCCATTTTTATTTGAGTGTTGATTAAATTAGATTGATTGGGTTTTTAAATAAACTATTTCTGGTTTTAGTTTTTGGGTAAATTAAAAACTAAATGTAATTTTACTTTAAATTTTTAATTTTTTTTTGTCTGCCACGTCAACATTTGAAAAAATTATGATGAATTATATTATATTATATTATATTATATTATATTATATTATATTATATTATATTATATTATATTATATTATTAAGTGATGCATCGAAATTGTGGCAGTCAAAAATATCTGGACGAAACAGCAAAAATGTATTAAAAGTGGCATAAAACAGACAGTTTCTGCCAATCTCATGTTAATCTTGTGAATTTATAGAGTAGTACTGGATCCTTCACATCTCTGAAGAGTGTTTAGTTTTATCAGATTTATAAAAGACTGTCCGAAAACAGTCGAGCTCCTGGAGGCGTGTCATGGGCGGAGCTAAAGAGTCACAAGCACACGCAACTTTTGCAAGCTGTGACATTGATATAAATAAAACAGGAACGAAAACTGCACTGACTTACAACGCCGGAGAAACGGACTGCATCCACTGTTGCCCAAACGCTGGGTTCTTTGGGAAGCTGAACAAACAAAACACACTTATTGCTTTCATGATCTAAAAGCAAGCCGGCGACTTCCGTAACCCGAGTGAAGCATGTTGAAGCACTCTCGCTCTGATTGATGTGCGCGCTTTTCCGAGAGAAACACCCGCACAAGGAATTCCATCCTTTATGACATCATACAGGGCCATACTCAAAAAAAAAAAAAAAAAAAAAAAAAACTTAACGAAACTTAAATATAAACCCGGAAGGAGCGTATTTGGCACAGAAATACTCCATCATACGTCCACCTCTTTGGCCATGTTTAGCATGAGAATCCAACTCTTTAAGAGTGTAAATAAGTCAGAATGCATGAAATAGCATTTTAATTTGGCAGTTTTGGCTAAATTACGACATTTGTTTAACTCTTTTCCCGCCATTGACGAGTTATCTCGTCTTTTAAAAGAAAACGCTTCCACGCCATTGACGAGTTTTTACGGCTTTTTGTGTTTTCACTGTTATACACTCGGGGGCGCTATTACACATCTTCTGTATGAGTACAAAACCTCCCGAACAAAAACACACGTGAACAGGACGGAGAAACGAGCGATCTCTTATATAAACAGATGCATATGAGAAATAATGCAATATAATAGCTTATAAATGAAAACTGCATAAAGTTACGAAATAAAATGATGATCCAGGAAGTGGTCTATGTCTGTGCAAGCTTTGGAGGTGTTGATGGAAGCGATTTACTGGATTTATGCTTTGATAATCATACTGAATATTATCCAGATGTAGTTTTTGATAGGTAGTTTTGCTCAAAATTATGCTTTTTTTTTTTATGAAACCTACCTATATTCAAAAAAAGAATGCTTTAAGCTGGGATAAAACCTTTTTTTTTTTTTTTTTTTTTTTTTAAGTAGAGGCTCTGATCTTTGTTTTGGTGTATTGCATATTCAAATATTAATACAGCAAAATCAAATTTTTGTGAAAATCTAAAAATCTTTGGCGGTGGCTGGCAACTTTTTAATCAAAGAGTTAAAATTTGGAAAATTGTGGTTTCAGCGTTTCTGGTAAAAAATGAATTTCAGACCATCACTAGTTATATTAATTACTAAAGAATGCAGTGCCCTGTCTTCATGCACCCATGCTCCTCTTTATTTGTAGGGTTCCACCTGATGCCTCGCTTGTCCTCCATCGTGCCGGAGAGCTGTCTGCTGATCTTGGTGGGCCTGCTGGTCGGCGGTCTCATCAAGCTTGTAGGCGAGGCCCCTCCGGTGCTGAAGTCCGAGATCTTCTTCTTCTACCTGCTGCCTCCCATCATCCTCGACGCCGGCTACTTCCTGCCCATACGGCAATTCACTGAGAACCTGGGCACTATTCTCATGTTTGCAGTGGTGGGAACGCTCTGGAATGCCTTCTTCGTTGGTGGTCTGCTGTACGGCGTTTGCCAGCTCGAGGGCACTAATCTGGCGAGCGTCAACCTCCTGTCGTGCCTGCTGTTCGGCTCCGTCATCTCAGCCGTGGACCCCGTGGCTGTTCTGGCTGTGTTCGAGGAGATCCACATTAACGAGCTGCTCCACATCCTGGTGTTCGGAGAGTCGTTACTTAATGACGCCGTCACTGTGGTGAGTATGTTGAATGGCTGTATTAAAAATATGATGTTAAAAATATACTGTCTTTATGTTGTTTCTATATTCATTTGAAGATTGAATGTGAAACTATTGCAATATATTTAAAAACTTTTAATGTTAGGTGGGATTAATCGCGATAATATATATATATATATATACATAGAGAGAGAGAAATAAGTTACAATAAATGTTTTGCATAGCACTGTAAATTATTTATTAAAATTCATTTATTTTAATTTGAATATATATATATATATATATATATATATATATATATATATATATATATCTATACAGTATAATATATATATATATATATATATATATATATATTATATATATATATATATATATATTATGAAAAGAAATATATATGAAAATATATTTATATATTTAATTTTTCATATATATATATAAATGCAGTGACAGTGAGTTACAAGAAATAATAAAAACATATATATATATATATAAATGCAGTGACAGTGAGTTACAAGAAATAATAAAAACATATATTATTTATTCTATTTTAGTTACACCACTCATTTATAATATTATATATATATATAATACTAAATGTCTGTTTATGTGTGATTGATTTTATATATGTATTTATTTTGAATAACTTCTATAAATGTGTGTATATGTGTATGTGTATATTTTATATACACACATATATTAAAAATAAATACTTAAATGCAAAAATATACAGACATAGAGAGAAATTAATTTTGATGTACATAATACAGTTTGCAAATAAGCAATATATATTATTTATTCTAATTAATTTATTATTATTAAGATAGATACACAAACAGATTTAATGTGCAATTTTATTTTAATTAATTAAATGATTGAATATTAATATTATAGCATATTATAGCACATTAAATGATGTTATTATTTTATATTTGTTATTGTGATTTTTTTTTTTGAGCACCGTGCCTCTTGATCTCAGCCTCAGCTCTAGATTGCTGTGGTTATCGGTCCTGCTGTCCCTGTGAGATTTCACCGCACACGTGTTCACTCTCACAGCTCAGTTTATCAGCTGATTGAGTCAAGAGAAGACTCGTCTCCATTACATCAACTCCACTTCCTCTACTCCACTACCTCACCTTTTCTCGAGTCTCGACA
This sequence comes from Cyprinus carpio, assembly GCF_018340385.1. Taxonomy (NCBI): domain Eukaryota; kingdom Metazoa; phylum Chordata; class Actinopteri; order Cypriniformes; family Cyprinidae; genus Cyprinus; species Cyprinus carpio. Next base: position 21,451,092 of record NC_056587.1, read on the forward strand.
GGTCAATGAAACCAATCACACTTGGAGGTGATCAATGAAAGAAGTCAAACACGATATCAGAAATCCTCCTAAGCCCTAATCCGAGGATCTGATTACTGTTTGTGGTCCCGCTTTGCTTCATTGATATTATTGAATGTACTTCATAAAGTGTAATGCTGTGTATCTCAGCATAAGAGAAGAATTACTAAATCTAGATGTTTGCAGATATTTGTACTGTAAGCAATATCCTCGTGATAACAGTCATAGGTAAAGAATTGAACAAAATTTACTAACCAGCTAGCTATGTCTTACTATTAAATAAATAAATAAATAAATAAATAAAATAAAATAAATAATTTTATATATATATATATATATATTATATAACATATGTATGTATACATATGTATGTCATGCATATGTGTGTGTGTTTGTATGTGTGTGTGTGTGTGTGAACTTAATTTAAAGAATATATATCATAATTAGATTAAATATTTATTAAATGTAATCCAAATATATATATATATATATATAGATATATATATATATATATATATATATATATATATATATATAATTAATTAATTAATTAATTCGGATATACTAAAACATTAATTAAAATATTGGGAATAATTATAAATTAATTACAATAATAAAAAAAACATGTGTTTTTATGTATATATATAGATATATGTAATATAATTTGATGTATAACTGTAGATAATTAAATTCTATGTATTATCTTATAATTTATGTATAACGATTTATTATTTAATTTATATATATATATATATATTATAATATATATATATATATATATATATATTATATATATATATATATATATATATATATATATATATAATATATAAAAAAATATAGTGTTTAAAATTTAAAAAATAAATGTTAACCTATTTACCTAAAAATAGTAATAATATTTTTAAAAATTAATTAAAAATTTTAAAAAAAAACAACACTTCATTAAAATAAACAACAATTAATTTAAAAATGACGATAGGCACCATATATCTTCCCAAGCCTCCAATGCCTCTAATGCTTTGGTTGTCTTCTGCCTCAGCTGCTCCATCATCTCTTTGAGGAGTTCACCAATGCGGGTACGATCACGGTCACCGATGGGTTTCTGGGTACGTCTGGGTAGCGGTGCTTCTGGTGGTGTCGTTGGTGGTATCGGGTGGGTGGTGGGGTGGTGGGGCCGGCCATCTACGCATCACTGGCGGCCTTCACGTACCCGCTTTAACCTCGGCACACGCGGTGTCATCGAGGCCTATGTTCGTCTTGTCTGACAGCACATGGCTTACCTGCGGCGGAGGGTTTCATCTGTCCGGGCATCATGGCGTGGTAAATATTAATACAGCAAAATCAAATTTTTGTGAAAATCATCAAATTCTTTGGCGGTGGGTGGCTGGCAACTTTTTAATCGAAGAGCTTAAAATTTGGAAAATTTGGGGTTCAGCGTTTTCTGGTAATAAAATGAATTTAGACCATCACTAGTTATATTACTTTTACTAAAGGAATGCAGTGCCCTTGTCTGCATGCACCCATGCTCCTCTTTATTTGTGAGGGTTCCACCTGATGGCCTCGCTTGTACTCCATATTTGTGCCGGAGAGCTGGGCTGCTGATCTTGGTGGGCTGCTGAGTCGGCGGTCTCATCAAGCTTGTAGGCGAGGCCCCTCGGTGCTGATAGTTCCGAGATCTTCTCTTCTACCTGCTGCCTCCCATCTCGGACGCTGGCCTACTTCTGGCACATACCGGCAATTCACTGAAGAACCTGGGCACTATTCTCATGTTTTGCAGTGGTGGGAAGGAAGCAGACTCTGAATGCCTTCTTCGGTTGGTGGTACTGCTGTACGGCGTTTGCCAGTCGAGGGCACTAATCTGGCGAGGCGTTCAACCTCCTGTCGGTGTTCTTCTGACTGTTCGGCTCCGTCATTCTTCAGCCGTGGAACCCGTGGCTGTTCTGGCTTGTTGTTGCGAGGAGATCCACATTAACGAGCGGCTACCACATCCTGGTGTTCGGAGAGCGAGTCGCTAACTTAATGACGCCGTCACTGTGAGTGAGTATGTTGAATGGCTGTAGTAAAAATAGATATTAATAAATATACTGTCTTTATGTTGTTTCTATATCAATTTGGAAGATTGAATGTGAAACTATTGCAATGATATTTAAAAACTTTTAATGTTAGGTCGGGATTAATCGCGATCATATATATATATATATATACATAGAGAGAGAGAAAATAAGTTAACAATAAAGTTTTGCATAGAACTGTAAATTAGTAGGTAAAGTTCATTTATTTATATTTGAATATATATATCTATATATATATATCTATATAATATATAGATGAAATGAAGTCTATACAGTGATATATATATTATATATATTAGGATATATATATAGTATAATACTCATATATATATAATATTATGAAAGAAATAAATCTGGAGCAAATATATTTTAATATTTTAATTATATAATGATAGATATACGAATATATATATAGGATAATAGATAGATAAATATTATATATATATAGATAATATATATAAAGTGCACTAATGGAGTACAAGAAATTAATAAAAATATATTATTATTTATTCTGATTTTAGTTACACCAATCATTTAAAATATTATATATATAATGACGAATAAATGTGTGTATATGTGTATTGTATTTATTTTAAATAACTACTAAAAATTGAATAAATACTATAAATGTGTGTATATGTTTATGTGTATAATTTATATAAACACATATATTAAAAATAAATACTTAAATGCAAAAATATACAGACATAGAGAGAAATTAATTTTGATGTACATAATACAGTTTGCAAATAAGCAATATATATTATTTATTTATTTCTAATTAATTATTATTTATTATTAAGAATCGATAGACAGGACAGATTTAATGTACAATTTGTTATTTAATTAATTGATAAATATTGAATATTATATTATAGCATAGTTATAACACATTAAATGATGTTAGGTTATTATATATATTGTTGTTGTGATTTTTTTGAGCAGCACGTGCCTCATTAGATCTCAAGCCTCAGCTCTAGATCTGCTGGGGTTTATCGGTCTGCTGTCCCTGTGAGGATTTTTTTTCACGCACACGTGTTCACTCTCACAGCTCAGTTTATCAGCCGATTGAGTCTTGTGAAGAGGCGGCTCGTTTCCATTACCTCCACTGTTTTTCCTCGACTGCTAGAGTGGTCAATGAAATCGAAGCGTGGTCACGTTGAAAACAATCACACACTTGGAGGTGATCAATGAAAGAAGTCAAACACGATATCAGGCATTCGGTGAAGGCCTCCTGCGCTAATCTGAGGAGTGTTTGTGGTCCCGCTTTGCTTCATTGATATTATTGAATGTACTTCATAAAGTGTAATGCTGTGTATCTCAGCATAAGAGAAGAATTACTAAATCTAGATGTTTGCAGATATTTGTACTGTAAGCAATAATCCTCGTGATACAGTCATAGCTAAAGAACTGAACAAATTTACTAACCAGCTAGCTATGTCTTACTATATAAATAAATAAATAAATAAAAAATAAAATAATAAATAAATTTTATATATATATATATCTATATTATATAGACATGTATGTATACATATGTATGTATGGCATATGTGGGTGTGTTTGTATGTGTGTGTGTGTGGGTGTGAACTTAATTTAAAGAAATATATATCATAATTAGATTAAATATTTATTAAATGTAATCACATATATATATATATATATATATATGATATTTACGTATATATATATATATATATATTATATGATAATTTTGTAATTAATTAATTCTGATATACTAAACATTAATTAAAATATTGGGAATAATTTATAATTAATTACAATAATAAAAAAAACATGTGTTAGAAGTTGATGTATAGATAGATAGTATATATATATATATATCATTTGATGTATACTGTAGATTAATTAAATTCTATGTATTATTTATAATTTATTATAACATTTGTATTAGGTTATTTATACATATAGCCCCCCCCCCCCCTATATACCGCCATATATATATATTATATTATATATATAATATATATCTAGATTATATATATTATATATATATATATATATATATTATAAATAAAAAATATATTGTTTAAAATTTTAAAAAATAAATGTTAATATTACCTAAAAATAGTAATAATATTTTTCAAATTAATTGAAATTGTTAATTAAAATTTTTAAATGAAACAACAGTTCATTTTAATATGATGGTAGCACTATATGTTTTGTTAAGCTGCCTGTGGCTCTAATGCTGGGGTTGTGTTGGTCTCTGCTGCTGCAGGTGCTCTATCATCTCTTTGAGGAGTTCACCAATGCGGGTACGATCACGGTCACCGATGGGTTTCTGGGTATCGTGTGTTTTCTGGTGGGCTTGTGTGGGCGGTCGGTACGTGGTGCCAGCGAATCTACGGCATGCATCCTGGCGGCCTTCACGTCCCGCTTCACCTCGCACACGCGTGTCATCGAGCCTCTGTTCGTCTTCGTCTACAGCTACATGGCTTACCTGTCGGCGGAGGTGTTTCATCTGTCCGGCATCATGGCGTGAGTGAAGTGATAGTGCTATTTTAATATCATTGAGATACTATTACAGTCTTTTTGTTCCTATTTTGAATTAGTTTTTCAGTTAAATTTTATTTGTCTATTTGTTTTAAATTCATTTTTTTTTTAGTTTATTATTTTTTAATTTTTTGTTATTTTAATACATCTAGTACATTTAGTACTTTTCAGTGTAAGGGTAGATGTTGTTTTTTTCAAGTAACGCAAAAATTATGTGTTTTATTTAATATGTTTATATAGGTAAGTTTTTATTTTAGTTTTAGTTGTTTTAGTGCATCAAGTAAACTTAATGAAAATTTATATAGGTAAGTTTTTATTTTAGTTTTAGTTGTTTTAGTGCATCAAGTAAACTTAATGAAAATAGAAAATGTTGCTGAAATTAATAAAGGCGAAGTTTTGTTTTGATATTTTATTTTATTTAAATTTATTTATTTCAAGTAATGGAAGTGTTTTATTATGGCTTTAGTTTAATTTGAATTTGAGTTCAAGATTTAGTAATTTTTGTTGTTTTTATTAGTTTTCTTTTAAATATGACCATATAGTTTTTATTAATTTTTATTTAACTTTTAGTTTTAGTTATTTTAGTCAATGAAACTACATGAAAATGGTTTTCAGTCAAAGTAAATTTTATTTCAGTTAACATTTTTTTTTTAACCAAATTTTTATATATAGATTATATATATTTTTTTCAGTCAACGTACATTTTATTCAAGTTATAATTATTTAAACACAGATAAATAAAAAATAAAATAAAACATGCAAAAAGAAATAAAAAAAATAAAAATAAACAAGCAAAATTAATTAAATAGTTAATAATAAATAAATTAAATTCATTAAAATATGATTTATACTAATAACGAAAAAGCAACATATGCTTTAATTCAATTAATTACTTACTCCGACATTTACACTTTGTAAGTTATTTAATTGTTTTAAGGTACTTTAAGTGACAGAACACTTCAGTTCCCCAATCAACTCACAAACAAAAACCAAATAGAAAATCTTAGATGCCATTTTTATGATTAAAAAGAGTGTAAAGGTTTTAATATCGTCAGACCACATAATGAAAAAGAAAAATAAATTGTTTTTAATTTAATGTTTATCTATCGCGAAACTAATTAAGGAAATATGTTTTCCAGTAAGTGGATTTGAGTCCGGTCGAGACTTTTCATGCACAAAAAGACCAGGCGCATTCATGCAAAAAAAGAACATCAACGTAAAAATATATTAAGTTGTAAAATTAAGGTTCTTAGTTTATCTGTTTCTAATATATATTATAAAAACATTAACTGAGCAATATCAAAAAATCAGCACAAGAAATCATCCATTTATTAAAAAGCTTGTCACCGACACTTGATCAGTCGTCTGAAGGCGCTAGGAGTCACTGCTCGTGAGTTACAGGCTGTCAGAGCTCGGTCAATACTTCAGTACTGAAGATGGCTCTCGGTTATGATCTGGTGACGCTCGAGTGGATGAAGCCCTCACAAGACCTCAGACCAGTTCAATACTTCAAGTACTGAAGAGTAAGGCTCTCGGTTTATGATCACTGGTGACACTCGAGTGGTGATTTTAAAACGAAGTCTACTAATGTGCAGTTTTGACTAGTACTTTACTCAATCACAACTCACAATAAACCAAACCAACCAACAAACAACCAACCCACACCTTAAATACAGTCATGACTTAATATAGGACTCAAACTAGGACTGGACGCAATATTATTGTTCAAAGATTCTTTTGTTTGTTTTTGAAAGAGATTAAAGTCAGTAAGGACGCATTAAATCAATCAAAAGTGACAGTAAATATATTTATAATGTTACAAAAGATTTCTATATCTAATAAACGCTGTTCTTTTGAACTTTCTATTGATCTGTGAATCCTGAAAAATAAAATGTATCACAGTTTCCACAAAAATAAAAAAATAATAATGTAATTGTTATAATTGATAATAATAAAAAGCCCCTTATTTGACAAAAATTAAAAAATAATAATGTAATTGTTATATTTTTCATTTAATTACTTTTTAAATATTTATTAAACTGTTTAAAAAAGTAAAAAAAAAATTTTGTTGTAAACTTTTGAAAGACTGATTAAATTGTTAAAGTTTTATTTAGTTATTTCATTAGAAACCCTTATTTGAGGATACATTTGTAGTAAATTGTGAAGCAAATAATCCAGAAAAAATAAAATGGAAAACACAGAATTTGAAAAAATAAAATAAAACATACTGAATCCGGAAATTTTCCTTAACAAAAAAAAAAACATACTGAATCTTGTTATCAACACCAGAAATGTTTCTTGAGCAGCAAATCAGAATATTAGAATGATTTCTGAAGATCATGTGACACTGAAAACTGGAGTAATGATGCTGAAAATACAGCTTTGATCACAGAAATAAATTACATTTTACAGTATATTCAAAAAGAAAATAATAATTTTTAATAATAATAATAATTATTAATAATATTACTGTTTTAATAGTATTTTTCAAAACAATTAAATATAGACTTTGGTGAGCACAAGAGACTTAAAAAAACAAAACAAAACAAAAAAAACCTTTATAAGTGCATGCATTTGCTTTTATTTGACTAAAAAGTGTTTTTTACCCTTTTATTAAAAACAGTACATGGACACATCACCGTCTCGAATGCTTATTGCTCTATAAAACAGCACATTTCTTTTTCTTGAGCTGTGAAATAGCCTGTTATGCAAAGCATTCATCCCTAAGGAACAGCCAAATCCCACCACAGGGAAACATGAAGTGTTGTCACAGATGCCCTTTTAAAAGAGGAACAGATGAGAACAGGAGGAACCCAGGAGTTGAAATGATCAACCTTGATAATGTTCCCAAAGGTGGAACTTTCAGACAGAAGCCAGTCACTTCGGCTAGTTTTTCATGACCCTCGCCGTCACCTTTGAGACTCGACTCGACCGTAGGTGGAAATAGTTCCTCACAGGTCGAGCTAAATGAGGCTGACCGAGATGTTCCCTTTCAAGGGCGTATGCTAATATTTTCTGATGAGTTATTGACAGTTATGCAAATCGTTGGCATGGTGCGATATGCAAGGGCTTGTCGAAATTCAGCCCTTGGACCCAACTGACTGTAGGCCGAATTATGACAGAAATATATTACTAATGTATAGTAAAATGTAATCGTCAAAGTAGTTAATAATAATAATAATAATAATAATAATAATAATACCATTTATTGAAACATTATATTGTATTATTGTTATTTTATTATTATTATTATTTTAAGAAATATCATAAAAACCAAATATTTTTTTAAAAATTTTGTGCAGCACCCTATTAGACAATAATAATAATAATAATAAATAATAAAAATAATAAATAATCAATGAAATATTATATTTTAAAATTATTACATTTTTAAAAAAAAATAAATATTTAAAAAAAATAGTATTTTTTTTTAATTTTATGAATTCCTTTTAATTAGACGCTATTGTTATTATTATTATTATTATTGCTTCGAGAAGTTATTATTATTATTATTATATATATTATTAAAGAAAATTCATGCAACCATATTATATTATCCATGTTGCAGCACCTTATTTAAAAAAAAAAGACCATTGTATAATTATTATTTTAAATAAAATTTCTATTGAATACAAGTTCAATTGTGCAGCACCTTATTTAAAAAAAAAAGACCATTGTATAATTATTATTTTAAATAATCATGCAATTAAATTATTTTTTTTTTTTAAAAAATATTTTATTTTATTGTTATTTTTCTAAGGAATATCATGCAATTAAATTATTTTTTTTTTTGACAAAAAATGTAAAATGGCATGTTTTGTTTTTGTAAATTTGTTATATATCATTTGATTTTAAAAGAATTATTACAAAAGTTTGATCACTGGGTTGTTTCATTTGATACCATATTTGATGCTAAATGTGTAGTAAATCATAAAACACATAATTTACAAAAAATAAAATGGAAAACAGAATTTGTGGGGAAAAAAAATTAAACGTGGAGTTTACTTTCAAACAAGTTATGATTACATTGATTCTCAAGGTGTAACAATTACGTGCAATGCATTTCATTTCCCACTGAAGGTATGAAATGATATTGTGATGAATCTTGATATCAGATGGTATGGAGGAAGTATTGTCAGGTCAGTAATGTAGATGAATCTTCTGACTCCAGGCTAATCGCGTGTGGTGCCGTCATGCGTCCCTACGTGGAGGCCAACATTTCCCATAAATCCCACACCACCATCAAGTACTTCCTGAAGATGTTGAGCAGGGCACAAGTGAGCGACACGCTCATCTTCATCTTCCTGGGAGTGTCGACGGTGGCCGGGCCGCACGAGTGGAACTGGATCTTCGTGGTGGCGACCCTCGTTTTCTGCCTGGTGGCGCGTGTTCTGGGTGAGTGAAGTTTAGCTGGAATTAGTCTCTAGATTTCACTAGAAGTATAACTCCGTAAGTCTCACTCCTGTATCTGGGGTGTGAGTGTGATTGTGTGTATTTACGTCATAAGTTCAGGGAAGGTCCATCATCTTTAAGTAGTTCCTTGCGATTTGATACACAGTTAATATATAAATATATATTTATAGAGAGAGAGAGAGAGAGAGAGCTGTATATATGTGTATATATACAACTACATATATGTGACCCTGGACCACAAAACCAGTCATAAGGGTAAATTTTTCGAAATTGAGATTTATACGTCATATGAAAACTGAATAAATAAGCTTTGCATTGATGTATGGTTTGTTAGGAGGACAATATTTGGCTGAGATACAACTTTTTAAAAATCTGGAATCTTAGGGTGCCAAAAAATAGCGATGCATATAGCAATGCATATTACTAATCAAAAATTATTATTATTTTTTTTTTTTTTTTTTTTTTTGAAAAAAAATATGTATGAAAAAATAAAAAAAAAAAAAAATTATAAAATAAAATCTTTAAAAAATTAAATAAAATGATATTAAATAATATATAATTTTTTGTTGTATAATACTAAAATTACTAAAATAAAAAATAAGTGAAATATTTGCTCAAATATAATAAATATACTATAATAAACTAAATAAATATACTATATACACTTTTAATTGTTTATATAACACACACACACATATATATGTAAAAAATATAATCTATATCTATCTATCCATCTATCCATCTATCTATCTATCTATCTATCTATCTATCTACATATATATATAAACAGCTATGGGGGAAAGAAATTAAGAGACCACTTGAAAATTCTCAGTTTCTCTGTTTTATATATAAAAATAAATGAATAAACTTTTTTTGTAGTTGTGTGTATATATACTACAAAAAGTTTATTCATTTATTTATATATATATATATATATATATATATTATAATATATAAAGTAATGAAATGTAAAATATAAACTTTTATAAAAATCTTTTAAAACAATAACAATATTATATGTACACTTTTTATTGTATATGGGTTCAGAGAAGGTAAAAAATGAAATTATATAAAAAATTAAACTAATACTAAAGGTACTAAAATAGAAAAGTTAATTATTTGCTAAAATATAATACAATTATAAAAAAATAAATTAAAATAAATTAAATAAAAATATATTATAAAAAATAATACAATTTTAAAATAAATATAATATATACACTTTTAGTGAAAAGTAAAGTGAAAAAAGTGTATATTGTATTTAATTGTTGTAAGTTAATTGTGTATATAGCCCATATGTATATAGATATATGAAGGTTCATCATCGTTAAGTAGTTCTGAACTAATTATGATAAACTGTGTCTTGATTTTAATTAATTGTACTCCTTTTTTTTTAGAGACTTCTGTTCACCTAATTAAAGAAGCGGTTCTATTCTTCTATTCTATCAGTGCCCTGAGGTTGTGAATGGTGGCACATTTTGCGATGCTTGTGTTTAATTAAATGTTTAATTTTATCCAAAGGTGTCATCGGCTTGACCTTCGTGATCAACAAGTTCCGTATCGTCAAGCTCACCTCTAAGGACCAGTTTATCATCGCTTACGGCGGACTGAGAGGAGCGATCGCCTTCTCCCTGGTCTACCTGCTGAACCCTGATCATTTCCCCAAGAGAAACATGTTCCTCACCGCCATCATCACTGTCATCTTCTTCACGGTGTTTGTGCAGGTCAGTGTCTGGCTTCTCACATTCAGCACATGGAGGATATCATTCCCAAGTCTACAGGGAATCTGCATACTTTCTGTATTTTCTGCATTGATTATAGTTGAGTGTTGCCAATTTCTTTGAGATATGATACATATTGTTTGTATATGCTTTTATAAAAATATTTTTATGTCTAGAAAATGTTAATATATATATATATATATATATATATATATATATAGAAAAAAACACACACACAACACACACACACACACACACATATATCTATATATATATATATATATATATATATATAAACCTAAAATAAAGTACAAAATAAAAGTACAGTAAAAATTATATGATATAAAATATGCACTTTTTTTAAGTTCTATATATATATATATATATATATATATATATATATATAAACCTAAAATAAAGTACAAAATAAAAGTACAGTAAAAATTATATGATATAAAATATGCACTTTTTTTAAGTCTATATATATATTATTTGTAGTTTTAAGATGGATAGATAGATACAATTTAAATAAAGTAAATTAAAAATAAATGTAAAAAATAGATATAATTTATGTATATGTGCACAAACATATATATATATATATACATTTATTTTATATAAAATATATAAAAGTATATAATTTATTTTGTATAAATATAAATTTATGTATAAGATCAATTAAATAAATTATAAAAAGGATGTGTCAATGTAATATTGTGAGAAAAAGAATGATTAAATTGGCATAACACAAGATCTGATTAGGTGAAAAATTGTCTAATCCTGCTAAATTAATTTGAAAATGAAAATCAATTAAATTCTGTGGAATGATTTCAAATATGATGAAAAAATTTCCTGATGTTAATGTATCCTAAAAATCATACATCTTAATCTGTGGAATTTCATTTCCTTTAAGAATCCCCTGCAGGTCTAGCCGTTCATTAACCTCACGTTTGATACAGTGATGTAATGTCCTCAGACTTGTTTAGTGAACAGCTTCACGCTCCGTCAGGTTTCACTGGATTATCGAACGCTTCCGTGTGGTGTGTTTATGCCGTTACTCCTCCTCTTCAGACTCTCTTTGCTCTTTGAGAGAGCTGCGGGAGCCCTGATGAGCTGCTGAAAAAGGCGAAAGTAACCCTCTTGGTTTCTGTTTTGAATGATTGATATCGTAACGAGAGTCTTTCTGCTTTGTGCTACAAAAGAGCAGAACCAGCGTAGAGTCTGTGTACAGTACACAGACATGATGAGATCCAAATCTCCACAGGTTTTACTGATGCTGGCGGCTGATGCTTTGGAGTTGTTTTAGTGTGTCTGAGTGCTTTAGGCTTGTGCTAAACTGTTCTGCAGATCTATTGTACTGTAAATCTCCTCATGAGTGTTCGCAGGGTTTCTGTGGGTCTTTAAAAGCTTTTAAATAGTTTAATTCACACTTCCACAAATTAATATTTTATTTTATTTTGATTGTTAGGTTGATTTTATTTTTATTTTATTTGATTTATTTTATTTATTTATTTATTAATATTTTATTTTATTTTTTATTTTAATTTATTTTAATTTATTTTAATTTATTTTAATTTAATTTAATTTAATTTAATTTTTCAGTGGAAAATTTTAATTATAATATTAATTATTTATTATGCAGAGTTACATTTAAAGCAGTTATTTTCATGCAGTTTTAGTTTTAACTCTTTGGTGGACAATGCATATAAGAGAATATCTGTTTTTTAGATGTCTATATTTTATTATTTAATTTTATTTTGCAATGCAGTTCTGTCTAATGCAGTGACTTTCGAACAGTCTTGGGTGCATTATTTGGGGTCTCTGCATCAGTCTGTGATCTCACTGCACAGAGTTCGTGCTGTTCACAGGAAGTGGGATGTGGAGACAGTTTGCAGTGTCAGATGTGAGGGTGTGTTTGCTATTGCTGCATGCGGTGTACCTATCTCTGCCAGCATCTGACCTTAAGGAAGAGCCCTGTTCACACAGTAACAACACCAATGTATCAAACGCTGTCACAGTACCACGCCTCATCAGTGCTCAGCATACTGTAGTATGAAAAATCATGCATGGATGAGCGAGGACACGCTATGAATAACAGCTCAGGACAGGAGGTGCCGCCCAGTGCGTGTAAATCTGATTGCTCCCTGGTCATGATCTGTAATTCTTTTAGTGGTCAGGAGGTTTTGGCATAGTATTTTATTTATTTGGAATCCGAATCAGAAGAATTGTATAATCCCTTTCTATTTCCATCTCATTCCCATATTCTTGTCTCAGATACACACACAGACAAACCGCGTTACAATGCATAGTTTGATTTTATTTTATTTTATGCAGTGCAATGCAATTATATCTAATGCATTGATAGATCTCTTTTAGAAGTCTCTGAGAAATATTTTGCTGGACAATTGTGCCATTTAATTTAATTTTATTGTGCTGTTTAAATTATTTGTTTTTATTTTAAACAATTTTATGCAATTATATCTAATGCAGTGCAGATGTGTTTTTAGAATTCTTTGAGAAATGCTTTGTTTGACAATAGTGCTATTTTATTGATTTGTATTTTATTATTTGAATAGTGCTATTTTATTTGAACTTTAATTTAATTTTTTTTTTTTATGCAGAGCAATGCAGTTTCTAATGCAGTGACTTTCGTGCAATTTTAGGTTTACCTATTTGGGGCCACTGTCAGATGTCATTGATATTTGGCTTGCATAACATTTTACTTATCATCGTTCCATCCTTTTTTATTTTAATGCATTTTTTTTATTACTAGAGCTCTATTGTTTGCATTTTAATAGGACCAACTGTGAGCAGTCATCAATTTGTGCTCCTCTCTCTTTGTTCTGGCAGGGCATGACCATTCGTCCTCTGGTGGACCTCCTGGCGGTGAAGAAGAAACAGGAAACGAAGCGATCTATTAACGAGGAGATTCACACACAGGTGCTGCTCGTCTCTGAGTTTCTCCCGTCTGTGATTCATGAATATTTGATGCTTTCTCGATATTCTGCAAGTCCTGAACTGATTAGATTACACAGTCTTGATCATAATAAAACAAGCTGGGCTGGGTCAGATGAGTTAATTATAATAAACTGAATTATTTCGCTCTCTTAACATCCAGTGCTGCTGGAGATGAGTGTTTGAGTGCTACCTGCTGGTCACAAACTGGTACAGTCACAGTTTTACAGTGTACATAAATACTGCTTTATATATATTTAGAATAACAGGTGTCAAAACATTACAAGACCAAGTGACCAAATTAATCCCAAAAAATGTTTCCAGGTCATATTTTAACACACAATCACAGGTAAAAAAATAATGAATTTGATTTTGCATAAAGAAAATGATGCCGATTTTTAAACCACGATGATTTTTGCATTGTGACATTTATTTTCATTTGAATTATGCACCATAATGCATTTTAGAAAAAATGCATTATTGCAAAAAAATGTAAACATTTCATTTATTGTAGTATTTACTGTTGAATTAAAAATAAATGTAATTAAAAAAAAAAAGGTAAATGCATTCAGGAGAATCTAAAGAGAATCACCCTCAGGAATGGGGAATGACAAACTTAAGTAACATGTTGCATCACGTTAATGACAATTTTGCAGGAAAATGTGTTTAATATGCACGAAAATGTCACAATGCAAAAAAAAAAAAAAAAAAAAACTGAATCATCTTATAAATAGAATTAATTTTCATAAAGCTCATAAAGCTGATTGTTGCTATGGAAACCCCCATTGGCATGAGCGTCTCATGGTATTTAATACTGTGAGTGACTGTCAGAAATCTCTCTGCTGTTCACTTTAATGCTCATTATCCACATCATGCTCAGCTGGAGCTTCTGTCTGCTGTTTAACTGCTAATCTCTGTGTTACTGATCAACACTGTAGTTTATGTTTCCTAAACAGCACATCAACTGTCATCTTGTTGTCTTTAGTTTTTGGACCATCTGCTAACCGGCATCGAGGACATCTGCGGACATTACGGACATCATCACTGGAAGGACAAGTACGGATAAATTCGGCTTTTCTTTGAGTGATTTTGAGATTCTTTATGAAGTCTTTATGAAATCAGAATGTCTGGTCTTGATGATTTAGATGCGATATGTATTTTGAATGAGTGATGTAGATGAGATTTTGAAACCAGACCAGTTTAGCTGGTTGAGTTCCCAGATCTTTTCCTGCTGGTGCAACAGAGGAAGTGAGATTTCGGATCAGATTTACGTCAGAGATGGAGAACGTATAGTTTTGTCCATTTCAATGCAATGTTTCGTCAGTATGTTCCACATCGATTTCAGACAAAGCATCAGTGTTTCTCTGCCACTGACGATGCAAGAGGCAGGGTTTGTCATCTGGATAAAAATAACCACGACTATATGAGAGCTTCACCTTTTCTACTCATTTCCAGGCTGAACCGGTTCAATAAGAAGTACGTGAAGAAGTGCCTGATAGCGGGCGAGCGCTCCAAAGAACCGCAGCTGATCGCCTTCTACCACAAGATGGAGATGAAGCAGGCCATTGAGCTGGTGGAGAGCGGCGGAGGATCCAAGCTGCCCTCCGCCATGCCGTCCACCGTCTCCATGCAGTGAGTGTTTCCAACCACCCTTGATTTGTTTTAGAATTTATGGAATGTGGAGAGAATATATGGAATTTGTGGAACGTGCATGGAATTTGAGGAGCGATTATAGCATGTTTGGGATGAATGAAGAATGTGTGAAATTAATAATGTGTTTTTAGATTATGTGTGAAATTTATGGAATTTTTGATGGACTTTTGAATGTGTATGGAATGCACAGAGTGTGTGGAATGCATATAGAGTCTGGAATATGTAAAGAATTTAGAACACGTGTGGAATATATGCAATTTATTAGGAATGTGTAAGGAATTTAGAGAATGAGTGGAATGTGTTCAATTTACAGAATGCATAACAGATGTGGGAATGTGTGGATGTGCAAGGAATTTATATAATGCATGTGGAATGTATACAATTTATTGCATGTATATAACGTATGGAATGTTTAAGGAATTCAGAGAATGTGTGGAATGTGTACAAATTATGGAATGCATATAAAATAGGGCATTTATGGAATGTGTAAGGAATTGATAATGCATGTGGAATTTCTAGAATATATATAACTTGTGGAACTCATGGAATGTGTGGAATTTGTGTAGAATATGTGGACTTTAGAGAATGCACAGAGAGTGTGTGGAATGCATATAGAGTGGAAGGTGTAGGGAATTTGTACAGTACACGTGGAATGTGTACAATTTATGGAATGCATATGGAAGGGTTAAGGAATTTATATAATGCATGGAGAATGTGTGGAATTTCGAGAATGTATATACAGTACAGGTCAAAAGTTTGGAAACATTACTATTTTTAATGTTTTTGAAAGAAGTCTCTTCTGCTCATCAAGCCTGCATTTATTTGACCAAAAATACAGAAAAAACAGTAATATTGAGATATATTATTACAACTTAAAATAATAGTTTTCTATTTGAATATATCTTAAAAATAATAAGATTTATTCCTATGATGCAAAGCTGAATTTTCAGCATCATTACTCCCAGCCTTCAGTGTCACATGTAACATCCAGTCTATCACATGATCATTTAGAAATCATTCTAATATTCTGATTTATTATGAGTGTTGGAAACAGTTCTGCTGCCTAATATATTTGATGAATAAAAGGTTAAAAAGAACTGCATTTATTCAAAATAAAAAATTCTAATAATAATCTAATTCTAATAATATATTTTCTTTACTATCACTTTTTTATCAATTTAACACAATCCTTGCTGAATAAAGTCCCCCCCCCCCCCCCCTATTGATTTTATTTAAAAAAAAAGAAAGAAAAAAAATTACTGACCCCAAATTACTGACCAGTAGTGTATATGTTATTACAAAATATTTATATTTAAAAACATAGCTTCTTTTTTTTTTTTTTTTTTTGTACTTTTTATTCATCAAAGATCCTAAAAAAGTATCACATGTTCTGAAAAAATATTAAGCAGCAGAACTGTTTCCAACTTTGATAATGAATCATCATATTAGAATGATTTCTAAAGGATCATGTGATATGATCCTAAAAATATTCAGCTTTGCATCACAGAACATAAATGATAATTTAAAGTATAATAATTTAAAAAACAAATTATTTTAAATTGTATAATATATCACATATTACATTTGTTTTCTGTATTTTGATCCAAATAAATGCAGGCTTGATGAGCAGAAGAAACTTCTTTCAAAAACATTAAAAATAGTAATGTTTCCAAACTTTTGGTCTGTACTGTAACTTGTGGAATTTGAGTAGAATGTGTTTAATTTTTGGAATGTGTAAGGAATTTATATAATACATGTGGAATATGTGGAATTTCTAGAATGTATGTAACGTGGAATTAATGGAATGTGTGTAGAATCTTTGGAATTTGGTTTGGGAAGCCTTTGTTCTCGGATACTTAGTTTTAATTTTTTATCCCCAATGTTTTCCAGGAATATCCAGCCCAAGAAGCCTCTTCAGGACCGGGCGCTGCCGCAGCTCTCCAAGGCTCGTGAGGAGGAGATCAGGAAGATCCTGCGCACCAACCTGCAGAGGACCCGGCAGAGAGTGAGCGCTCACCACTTCCTGTTCTCGAACTGCCCTCTCTGTATTTCCTTCAGTCGTGTGGTTGATGCGGATCAAGCGAGACTGTCTTGTGTATTTTCAGCTGCGCTCGTACAACAGACACACGCTGATCGCTGATCCGTTTGAGGACGGCTTGGACGAGATCCTCATCAAACGGAAGAAAATGAAGGAGCTGGAAAAGAAGGTTTGATGTTAACGACAGATCAGTATATTATTGGATACGACCAGATTATCAGTATCTAAAAGCTATCCATTGCCTTATTCATTCATACTCTTTATATAATAATGAGGAAAAATCAATCTCAAGTCATTGTTATACTGTCACTAGCCATCAAAAATCATCTCAATTGACTGCTATGACACAAAAGAGTCTCGAAAGGTTGAATGTGCTTTATTAATCATAACTGAACGTCACCGTACTTTCAGATATCGCAGATGAACAATTACCTCACTGTTCCCGCTCCACCAGCTGATTCACCGTCCGTCGCTCGAGCTCGACTGGCTTCAGGTGAGGCGGCCCTTTATTCTGCTGGATCAGAGGCACTGATAATTGAGCTGAGGATCCTGATGTGTCACTGAGATCTCTTTCTTTTGTTCTGAGTGGATCAGTAAATGTGCAGTGAATTGACAATCATGCAGTTTGAGTTATTGCGCAGCGCCCTCTAGTGATTCACCAGATTTCAACTCTTTGCGCTTCCAACTCAACATAAGCCAATTTCCTTACAAAATATATATCTATACAAATAGTTGTAAATGGATATGAACCACCATTGTCATCATAAAAGAAATCAATCAACATGGCAAAAAGTTTATGAAAGCTTGATACATCCATTTGAAAACAGATCCTGTATGTACTGAATTACTTTGGTTCACAGTAGTAAAAAGAACTAGTATTTGGTATATGTTATAATTACCATGGTGCATTTTTGTAAGGGCTATCATATGTGTTAAGAGAAATTACGGACCAGTAAAAATATAAATTTTCTTGAAAAGCTAAATAGTGAGGAAATTTTAATTTTCTTTTAACCCCATATTAATACTTTTTTTTTCTTGTTTTAAGCATTAGCCTCATTAAGTTGTTAGATTTTTGCTTCTAAGAAAAAAAAAAAAAACTATGTTAAATTCTACATTAATTCAAGAAAAAAAGTATTTTTTTATATTATGCATATTATAAATTATTATACTTAAGCTTTTTAATTAAATTGATCTTTGAATAAAGGATTGATATTTTACTAATATTTATCTACTATAATAATATTTATATTTATATTTTAATTTTTATATTTTATTTTAATTTTAGTTTGTTCAGTATTATATATATATATATATATATATATATATATATATATATATATATATATATATATATATATATATATATATATATATATATTAAAAAAAAAAAAAATTATTGACAAGCAGTATAGTAATATTACAACCCCAATATTTTCTAACCCCATATTGATGAATAGTTTTTTCTAATTTTTACATAAACCTCTTTAAATTTTATTCGATTTTTGCTTCCAACAAGAAAAAAAAATCTATATGCAAATGAAGTAAAAAAAAAATTAATCACACTTTTTAAGTAAATTTATCTTTGAATTAAACAGTGTTATTTTAGTATTATTTATATACTGTAATATTTTTGAAATAGCTTTTAATTTTATATTTTCAGTTTTCAATTTAATATTAGTTTATGTTTTAGTAATGTTATTGTGTTTTTGTCATCTTTATTAGTTTTCTATTATTTATTTATTTATTTATTTATTTATTTATTTATTTATTTTAATTTAATTTATATATATATTTCTGTTTACTTTAACCAAGGCAACATTTCTAATTTTCATTTAAGTTTATCATCTAATATTTATAGTTTATTTGATCTCAGCTTTATTTTAAGTTAACAGTAACAACACTGGAGTTAAGAATTGATTGTCTGTGTAGTATCTGCTCAGTTCCTGATCGCTTCCCTCCCACAGACCCTCAAGCATGGGGCCTCAAGTCCGTCACAGAAATCCCCACCATTAAAGTGGAGCTCGTCTCACCGCAGAACCCAGAGTCCGTCAAAGTGGTGGACGAGTTCAGCAAGAAGGGAAGCCAGCCGAAGGGGAGCGAGGAGGAAGGCGGCCTGACCATGAGAGTCCCCTCTTCAGAGAAGCAGAGGAAGGACAAAACTCCTGACGAGGAGCCGCAGCCACGGTTTATGCGCTGTCTGAGTGACCCGGGCCCCGCCGCCGAAGAGGAAGACGAGGACGAGCCCTTCCTCCCCTGAGAGAGCAGCCGTCTGTCGTAAGGAGGATGAACGAGCTCGTCGTCCTGTATCTGCAGTCCTCATGGAGGATCATTAACTGCTGTAACACGAGGACAGATATATAATCTGTAGCAAGCCAAAACGAGAACGCCAAGAAAGTCAACCAAAATAAAGGAAATGAAAGGGAGCGATCAAAATAAGCCATTTTTTTTTTTTGCTTGTCATTGTTGTTATCATGTGAAGCCTATCAACTGTCCTTACCAGGCAAGATGTGACTCAAAACCTAAGCGATGAGGGATTGAGCTCCATCAGGTTTATTATTTCTGGTCACATCATGTCCGGTTCGGAAGCGAATGTTACCAGCGTTTGCTATGGAATAATAATATTCCACACGAGGGGAACAGATCTATGCATAACCAAACGGTCGCACTGTTCAGTCTATTCAGGTGAAACACTTCTCTTGTTGTTTTCATAGCATTGATGCATTTTCTAGTTCATGATGCTTTTGTATTCATCCACATGAATTGCCTATGTTTTTGTGACTCGTGCATCACTAGTTGTGTTTTACCTCTAGGGGAA
This sequence comes from Cyprinus carpio, assembly GCF_018340385.1. Taxonomy (NCBI): domain Eukaryota; kingdom Metazoa; phylum Chordata; class Actinopteri; order Cypriniformes; family Cyprinidae; genus Cyprinus; species Cyprinus carpio. Next base: position 21,471,291 of record NC_056587.1, read on the forward strand.
TGAGACTCGTTTATCAGGAGCAATATGAAATTGGTTACATTATGGCCTTTCTTATATTTATTATACTGTACAGATGGTGCGTGTCTACACTGGCTTGTTATTTCATCCCACACATAGAGGACCATTCATGTCATGCTGTATTTGCAGTGCACATAACGAACCTGAGAAACAACTATTTACTTATTGTGATTGCACAAGAAATTTACACATGTAAAGACTTTATTTTATACCAAAAACATTGATTGACCAGTTTGATTGGTTGTGGTTGTGTTTCCTGTTGTCTTTGCTTGTACTTTATATCAAAGAACATTTAGGTCTAATAGTCTTCGGTTCCCTTTAAATGCACTCAAGCGCTTTGGTGACCGGTCATGACCACTCTGAAAAACATCTGGACTGACGAGTCAATAAACCTTGGTTTAAAGGGATAGTTCATGCAGAAATGAGAGAATTCTGTCATTTTTTCACTCACCTTCATTTCATTCCAAACCCATATGGATTTTTTTTCCATGGAAAAACAAATGTTGATCTTTGCACAGCTCTTTTCCATAAAATTCCATTGTGACCCCAAAAAGCATCATAAAAGTATCCAAACTGTCATCTGTATGATTTTGTACATTATATTCCTATTCTTCTGAAGTCATACAATTATAGAAGCCCATTTCTGCCACAAAAAGTCAAGGTAGATTATAATTGCAGCATAGAACCTCTAAATATGAGATACTAAATCATAATTGTGAGGGCTGTCATAATTATGACATAGTACCTCATGTTTTGACTATTTAAGCCATAATTATGAGTAAAGTCAAAATTATGACCAAATCGAAATTATGAGATAAAAAGTCATGATCGTGACAGTCAAAATATGAGATACTAATGAATAATTATGAGATTAAAAGATAATCATGACATAAAAACCAAAATGTAAGGTACTGTAGCAAGTCATAATTATGACACAGTAGATGATAAGTATGGAAATAACGAGAAAGTCATAAATTGGCAGTCAAAATGAGATGAGTCATTATGAGATAACGAGCCATAATTGACATAAACAATCAAAATATGAGATACTAAGTCAGAATTATGACATACTAAGACAACTTCATGATAAAAAAAACTATTACAAAGTCAAAATTATGAGATACAAAGTCGAAAATGACCAAATTGAAAATATGAGATAAAAAAAGTAAAAATTGACAGTCAAATTTGAACTACTAAGTATAAATTATTACATAATTAGGTGAAATTATGGCACATAAAGTCAAAAATAAATTATGGCATGCAGAAAGTCTTAATTATGAAATTAGGACAAAAGTTGAAAATTATGAGATAAAGTCCAAATTTATATACAAAGTTGAAATTATGATATAAAAGTGATAATTGTGAGATAGTAAGGCATTATGTGCCATAATTATTATTTTTGTGGCTTTCTATCTCATAACTTTGAGGTTGGGCATAATTATGACTTACAAAAGCATGCTTTCCCCCCTCATTTGTCAGAAATGGGTTTCTCAAGTAAAGACCTGAAGGTGAATAAATGAAAACGTAGCCCCCTTTTTTTTGGCTGAATTATTCCTTTAATACCTGCAGATTAACCCTTTCACCACGTAGCTCTGCTTTCACACACGCACAAACACACATAATTTTACTGCCAGTGTGATGGAAACATGAGTTCATGTTCGGAAATGTTGATTTGTGCTGCATGACCACCAAAAAGTGTGATTGTATCCCGAAAGAACTATGCAGAGTCTGGAGTATCAATTATATGAATTATTCCCTTTAAAGCCTTTGCACCTCGAGTATCAGAACCCTGGCCTTTGATCCTCCTGCAGCCAGAGGAGACTCAGACATTAAGATCCTGCTCTGGAGGTGCATCTGAAAAATATAATATATCAAAATCAGAAAGTCTTTTGCATGCACAGAGAGTAGATTAGTCTTTTTTTAAATATGAGATGTGGTGAAATCAGATTTATATATTTTACATATGTGAACTCTAAAGGTCCATAGATGTCTGTATTCTGCTGTGAAGTGTTACAGTGCTAACTCACCAGTTATTTAGCATTTTACTTTTGCCTTTGAGAAGAGAGGACGTCTTCTCTCCTGCCTTTCTCATCAGATTCGTCACAGCCTTAGCTGAAGTTTCATGCACTTGAGCGGGTTTCTGCTGGTTTTGGGAGTTTAGTCAGACTTGCGGGTTTGTGCATGAGCTGGTTTTCGTATCACCTGTCCTGTTGTGTCTGACGAATGTTCACAGCCGTCAGTATGCGATGTAAACGCAGAGCAGAGGACAGCGTTGCAGTGAGATGCCTTGATGTCAGGTTTTGATGTACTGCAGTATTCACATCAATGAAGAAGAGAGGTGGAAACATTTAAAAATAATTTTTCAGCAAAAAAAAGGAGAGATTTCTGTCATTATTTACTCAACCTTATTTTGTTATAAACCTGTATGCTGTTATTTTTCAGTGGAGTTTTAAAAAAAATCTTTATGCAGCTTTGTGTTGTACTGAATTTTTATTTTTTAAATTTTTTTAGTTTACATTTTCATAATTTTGTTGTTTTGGTCATTTTTAGTAGTTTATTAAATGTATCTTTACATTTTAAAAAAAAAATACTTTAGTACATCAAGTTAAACTTAATTACAATGATGAAATAAAATGTTTAACTTTATTATATTTTATTTAATATTAGTTAATGTTTATTTTAATTGACAAGTTTTTAGTTTTGTTTGGTCATTTTTTGTTTATATATATATATATATATATATATATATTATTTTTTGTTATTTTAGTACATCACATTAAAATTATTTAAATGATGTATTTTGCTTTGGCAACTGGCTGAATTTTTTTTTTTTTTTCAGATAACGTTTACTTGTTTTTTATGGTTTAGTTTTGTTTTTGTCATTTTTAGTAGTTTTTGTACTATATATAGTTTTTTATTTTGTTATTTTAGTACATCAGGTTAAACTAAATTTAAAAAAAGCCTAAATAAAATACGTTTTTATATTATTATATATTTTAATTTATTTCAGTTAATGTTTAGTTAACCTATGTGTAATGACATGAGGGTAATTAAATATTGACAGAATATAAATATTCTTTAAAACTTTCTTTGTCTTTGACATGAAGCTGAATGCCAATGATCTGCCCTCTTCTGATGTTTCTGGAGTTTGTTTTAATGGTTTTCTGTATTTTTAATAAGTCTGCCTGCTTGCATATATTATCAGCATTTTGTTTGTCTTTGTGTTTTATTTTTATTATTTTTGTATTATTATTAATGCTTGCCACTGATGCTTTTTTTTCCTAATCATTTTCTTAAATTTTTCTAATCATATTCACCATAAAGCCTCTTTATTCAGACATCATGTACTTGATGTTTGCCTCACGACCTTTTGCTTTTTTTTTTGCTTTGCGTAATTTTGCCTTGTTTATGAGAAAGCATATGGATGATTCTGTGTTTACAATATTTAGTCTGTTTTTGTGCATGTGTTTACTCTAAACTGCTGTTCATCTGTGTGTGATCATGCAGATTCAGATGCATCATGTTTGTAAGAATGAAAGCTTATTACTGTTTCAGCTGCTTTGATAATTCATGTTCCAGCCCCATACTTGAGATCGATAACACTCATGCTTTTTAATAACCTGAGCTCATTTGCTTCTGATTTGTGACGACGGGACTCGAATGCAGACTAAAGACTGAACACACCTGTTGCTCTCTGAAATGATTGTTCATATGTCTGTACATGAAGCCATGGGTGATGCTTTCAACTTTCACGTGATTATAATCTTCAAACGGTTTGAAATGACTTGTTATATCAACATTCAGCTGTTTTTATTTTCGGTTCTGTTTGGTTTCCACAAAAATGACACTCTTTACCTGCAACTTTTGCTTAGGTTTCAGGGTCTTTTCTCACTTTTGCTGTTGCATTATTGATTATGTATTATCCTAAAGAACTGTTACTGCTCTCAAACATGCCTAAACTCTAAATGAAATGACTTTATAAAACTATTAACTGAAATGTGCATTAATTATTTGTGCGCTGTTAGTTTTTATTTTACCCAACGACACCAAATACAAGTCAAAGGAACAATCGGTTAATTTGTGCTTAAACAGCTTTCTCTTACTTTAGTTTCACAGTCTTTTGCTTCAAAACACAGATTTAAGAGTCTGTTTGAAGCATTTTATCATGAACAACATTTCAAACAAATCATTTTTAAAATAGCAATAATAAAGCTTTCATTCAGTGAACTTTTACTACAGTGAATGCACAGAATTAACCTCTATGTGTAGTAGTTAATGATGTGGAAAGTGATTTTATACGGGTCAACTTGTAGGATTTTTAACCAGGGTAACTCATAGAAATGGTTATTTGTTGCAGATCCAAATATCATGAGAGCTGAGTTTGTCAGAATGTTATTAATCTTCCATATAATCTACTCATGTCCTTTCGGACTGGTTTCATTCATTGTCATTTGATTAAGTGCATCATTGCAATAAAATGTTTATTTTATATACACAAAAAAACATATATAAATATAAGATTTTATATATATATATACAAATCTGCAATGTCAAAGTTTATCAAGAGTGTAGCACTACAAGGATTCACTGTATTTGTCGAGTCGCTTCAGCACTTCACTTTTGCATTCTGGGAACTAACTTTTATTGTCATCAAAGATACAAGAATAAAGTTTTAATTTGCTAAAAGCATCTGCCTTCTCTTTCATGTGAATGTGAGGTGGATTTGAAGTACAGAGATGCAAATGCACGACTCGATCAGCAGAGGACGCTGCTTTTTCAGTCATGGAAATAAATGGAAATCTATACAGAGTTAAAAACAGACCTGAAACTCTTAATCAAATGTCATTTTCAACAACTGATCAGTGAAAGGAGGTGTTTAACCTCTTCAGCCTCAAACTCACTATTTCATGAGCTTTGATTTCTATTTATTTTATACAAAGTTTGCTGTTTTTGTCGAAATGCAGTTTTATACACTGATTTGTCATGTTCTTGCAATAAAGATTAGACAAACGTGACAATTAAATAAAATTCATGAAAAAGTGGGCCAGTTTGGGTAACAGGGTTATAAATTTTGTCTAAATTAATCCCATTCAGTCAGGACTAACTCAAATGTTGATATTTAATTATTGAAAACGTTATAAGAAAAAGTATTTTATCTTGTCCCTAAATATTTGAGTTTGATAAAAAAATTTTAAAAAAAGCAGTCAGCACTACAATTTGCATTTAAAAATAAATAAATAAAAACTGTATGAGATTATTTACTTACCATCCTCATGGTTTTTAACATTCGCTAAAAAACTTATATATATATATATATATATATACTGTTACATTAAATAAAAAAACTAAAACTTAATAAAAAAACAACTAAACACCAATCAAACATATCTCAATTACAAAAAAAATAACAAAAAAAGGACTAAAAACTAAAAAACAATAAAAATGGTGTTTGTAATTATATATACCATAACTTAATAACTAAAACTTTATATATATAAACTATTATATATATATATAGTATATATATATTATATATATATATTATATATATATATTAGATAATATATTAATATATATTTCACCCAAGTCAATTCATTTTTATAAAACAAAATAAAATTTGAGAAACTCAAGACTTGTAATGTGGGACAGGCCAATTTTATGGGAAGTACGGTCATTTGATGTGTTTAAAACTACCTACAATTTTATTAGATTCATTTTTATGCTTTACAATAATATATAACAAACAAAACCTAATGGTTTTCATTTCAAAGAAACATTGGATTGTGCATCTAACGCAGCTAAACACATTACAATTACTCATGGAAACAGTTTGAGTAATCTCTGTGTTTTATCATATCATAATTTTATTTAAGACTGTGAACACCAAAATAAATCACTCGGACTCATGCGTCTCTTTAACATTCATAATCCTGATGTGTTTCTGAGTAATGCCAGACTCGCCTGAGAAGTTCAAGCGAGTGAAATTGGTCTAGACCACACAGCAGTGCTTCTGGCCGCGTTAGCGTTTATTTATTCTTGTTTGGATGCTTTTAAATTGCTGTGACTCAGCGGCTTGTCATCTCATCTGCTCTAGAGAAGCACAGAACCGAAACCTGATGTGGCTGCTGGGATTAATGTGACTTATTTGCATCAAGATATGCCTGTTTGGCCCCGATTGTTCTTGAGTGCTGAGAAAAGTTAGACCTTATTACTGAGATATTCAAAAGATGAATCAGACCGTTACTAAAATGAAAGTCTGCATATAGAGAGTATTTTATGCCTCATATTGAGCGTTTGGGAAACATTTTCAATTCATGCCCAGAGAGAAACCCTTTCCGGCAGACATCGTTAATTTCAGTGTTTTATAGGAATAGATCACCTAAAAATGAAAATGTGCTCACCCTCAGGCCATCAAAGATGTAGATGAGTTTGTTTCTCAGCAGATTTGGAGAAATGTAGCATTGCATCACTTGCTCTGCAGTGAATGGGTGCCGTCAGAATGAGAGTCCAAACAGCTGATAAAAACATCACAATAATCCACAAGTAATCCACACCACTCAACTCTATCTGGAGAAGACAAAAGCTGCATGTTTGGACTCTCATTCTGACGGCACCCATTCACTGCAGAGCAAGTGATGCAATGCTACATTTCTCCAAAAAACACAAAGAAAAAAACTAACATAAATAATAAATAGCACAATACCAAGTACATTTCCAGCAAATTAAAATTTTTGCATGAACTATTCCTTTAAGGGTCCAATTAGCATCACTTTTTGAGTTTGAGCCTTGCCATTTTTTTTCCACTGTCTACCAAACACTTTTCATTCATAATGTCAGAAAGCAAACAAACTGATTTGTGCATATGAAAAAGTTCAGAAAGTGAACATCTACTGACTCCACACTCCAAAAGATCATATTTGCAATCGAAGCATCATTTTATTGTGGTGAGGTTTTGTAGAGCAGGTCATTTCCACAGCGCACATCCATCTGAATTAAACACCCTGTGCTGGAAATAAGCTTAGATTTCCCATTAGGAATGGCCTGTAAGCAGCCGCCCCGTGAGACCTGAACAATCAGCACAGAATGGAAATTTTCTGCTGCTAGATGCACTATACTTTTTTTTTCTTGACCTTTCCTTTAACTAACTTTGTTTCTGCTTTGTTGGTTGTTTTTTTCTTAATGATCAACACCTGATTAATCGAGACCATTCGTCTTCCAATACTTAAATCGAAAACTGCTCTCTGTCTCTGTCCAGTTTGATTGGAAAATCTGTTGAATTTCTGTATTGATCGCTGCCTTGATTTGGTGTTGCTTATATGCTGTAAATTTGTGAATCGTTTGTCTTAGCTAAACCAAGTTAAATCGAGACAAAGTGCCAGAGGAGTGATTAAACATTGCACAGGCCCTTCTCGTAATAAGCACTGCAATGGATTAGACTTTAAAAACTTTTATATCTTTAAGATTATAGTTTGATGAAGATGTCATATAAAGCACACAGAGCTGATTTAACCAATCTGTGAACACTTCCTGAGTTTTGCTGTCATCTGATTGGTTGATATGGCTTTGAGGGCGGGATTTTGAAGGGAAGTTAGCAAAATGTAGTTCAGGTGATTGATTCAAAACAACCTAAAGTAACCTGAGCAATGATTGCGGATGACAAATCATGTAGGCTACGCTCTGCACCAGCCAAGCAACATCCACTGAGATGAATGGGAATAGATTGAGACCTGCAGGTATCATGCATCAGCTAAACAGTTGAAATCACTTGACTCTGTAGCTTTGAATTTTGTCTTGCATCTATTTAACCTGTTAGTGTTCCACTGTCCCATCTGCGGTACAAAGCGTGTTTTTGAGGGTTAACTTCATGACACACACACACACACACACACACACACACACACACACACACACACACACACACACACACAAACATATCACATATCATTGGAAAGCTGAGATTCTTGTGATTCGAATAAGATACAATCAACACAGCAGGTACAATCAGTGTCACCAGCAAGGCTTGAAGCTCCCAAATAATGCAAAATAAATATAATAATAACATAATAATAATAATAATGTTTTGCTGAAGAAAACAAGGCTGTTAGTCCTAAATGTCTGTGGATAATTATCAAGCACAGCATGTTTTTCAAAGTTGTTTGTCACTAGAAGATGTTTCAGACAGCTAGCTATATTTTCAGTCAGTGTCAATCATTCAGATGGCGCTCCTTGTATCTCAAGGTGAAATCAAGAAAGGTGTCAGAGTTGTCATGGCAACAGAAAAGCAGCCGTGATGTTCTTTTAAACTGATATGAATATTTTTAATCAATGTTCGATCTGATATGCAGAATACCATAATTGCTATTAATAATTAACATTATTATGCTGGGGGGGAAAATGTGCAGAAACAATTTCCACTCAGAAATCCCTAAATTTCACAATTATAGAGAAACCCAAGTAACACACTAAATTAAACATGAAATTTTGAATTAGAAATAGTCTACTTAAACAGTTTTTCACTTTAAACGTGAAATATTATTTACGCAAAAAATATTTATTGTATGAATACAGATTAAATGTATAGCAATCATTTGGACGATAAACTAACTTTTCTTACGTAACCTAGCATAATAACAAAAACAAAAACTCCAAGTTTGCTATAAAATTAAATGTTCTGGGAACGCTTTATGTGAATCGGGCTTTTGAATCGGAACGCCGATTCCTTAAAATGAATATTTTTAATGAATCGGGTCGAACTGATACGCGTTTGCAGATTGCTTGGAGAGTAAATCAACATTTTGCACATTATTAACATAATCGCTATTAATAATTACAATTTTTATGCTGGAACAAAAATGTGTTGAAAAAAAAATTCCATTCATAAATAGCTAAATTTCACAATTCTAGATAAGCGCAAGTAACACTGAATTAAACATAAAATTTTGAATTAGAAATAGCCCACTGAAATACTGTCAACGTGAAATGCTATTTACGTAAAACGTTTTATTTACAATGTCGATGTTTTTTTTTTTTAAATACAGATTAAACTAATACAACAATAATTTCAACGACAAACAAACATTTATACATAATCTAACATAATAACGAAAACATGATGATTAAACTGCAAGTTTTCTACAAAAATGAAATGTTGCTTTTTCTGAATCGGCTTCTTAAACCGGTTCATCCATCCGCTCAACGAGTACCAATGAATCGGGTTTCTGAACCATACAGTGCTACATAAAGTTTAGCCTTTGGAAATACAAATGTAGCTTATTTATCGGAGTAGAAACCCTGTGCTCAAAGTTTACTACCCACACCCGCCACACGGTGGATGTGTCGGCTCGCGCTTGCGCTCGCGCTCGTTAATGACTCGCTCCCCCTCACCGCTGCTGCTGCTGCTGATCAAAGGCGTCTGCAGCAGACCGCCCAGGATAGACGTAGAGTCACAGCTCTGTTTCGCTTTCAGTCTGCGGATCATAACGGGTTCAAATCAAGGCGTTTAAATCACGAGACTGTCCTGCAGCGATCGGCGTTTATTTTCTTCCGTCCTTCTCTGGCGATAAAACCAGGCGAGCGCGAAGCAGAACGCGCAGTAATGGGAAGACGCGGCGTGTTTTCATTAGGTTACATTTCCGAAGAATGATCCATCCATCTGTCGATCGCATCTTACGAGCACGGACATCCTTCTTCATGCATCGGACGTAGACTTTCGGAGCACGGGAGAGTTTTGAGAATGCACGGCGCTTAAAAAGAGCAAACCCAACAGTTTTTACAAACACTTGGACCGGATTTCGGCGTGTCGTCGCTTCGCTGACACTCTTGATTTGATCCCTGGATATATTTTTGCTGCTCTTGTGTCCCTGCAGTGATGTGCACCGTGCCAAACGCGCGTAGATGTTGTGAAACAACACAAGATGTTTCCGTATTGGGGGGTTCCAGCTGAGATGTGTCTTATTTCTTTCGCTAAACTTCAGTTTTGCCCTGTTTGGCCATTAGTCTTCAGCAGCAGCAGCATTAGAAATCAGTTGTGTGCTTTAATATGCATGAATGTGATGCTTTCTCTTTTTAAAGTGCATTTGCGTTCATAAAGCTTCAGTTTAGTCTTCTAGTTGAGCATCATTTTCAGACATCTGTGTGTTTGTAGGGAGGTAGCTTGTATTGTGGTTGATGTGTGACCCATGTTGGCTGTGCATGACATTATAGGCCACTTTAATGCTGCTCATAGTTCCTAAAGCGTCATCATCTTCAGTGCATTTGCTTAATAAGGTGTTTAATATGCATTCATGACACATGTTGACTGTGCATATTTTAGACTACGCAAATGCTGCTTTAACTTTTTAAAGTGCATTTATGTGCATAAACGCATAATTTCGCCTACCAGTTGAGCGTCATTGTCTTTTTCTGAAAGCAGTGTGTTTACTGACACTTTGCTTGCTTTTAAGGCGTTTCAGTATGCATTGATGTGATGACTTTTGGCAATATATTTTACATTTCGTGTCCTGCATGAGCAGTAACAGTGTGTAGATTGTTTTGGCTGTGCTTAACATTTTGTTGCTTTAATTGGCATTTAAGACCTTAAAGTCTCAGCTCGGTCTCCCAGATGAGATGTTGCATGACTGCTCTGAAACCAAAGGAAGCTGGTTTTGAAGCAGTGAGCGCGCACTGATGCGCAATGACGCTGTTGTTGTGCGCAAATGTGTTGACGCCACCTGTGGTCTCTTAAATCGATTGTTTCGGGAAGATTTAGGCACTTTGACCAGGACAGAGTTCAGTTTGACAGGAGCCGTGTTGCTTGCGCTTTCTAACTAGGTTTAGGTGTGTATCCTCGTGCTTAAGTGGAGAGTTTAAATGGTGTTCCGAAAGTTACCCGGTGTCTCAGCATCGGGCATGGGGCTTCGTCTGTCTCAGAAATTCGTGTTTCTGCTGTTCCTGTCGGGGTTGGTTACTCTGTGCTTCGGGGCACTTTTCTTTCTACCCGACACCATGCGCCTGAAGCGCATATTCCTCTCCAAGAACGAGAATCCCGCGGTGACCGTGGGCTCCGATAACGTGCTTTCCAAAAAGGTGCCCGGGGATCCAGAGCATCAGCGGGCGGGTTTAAAAGGGGGCGAGGGGGCGACTGTCAAACTGAAAGTGAGTCGCAAGCCCTCGGTCACCCATGGAGCGAGAACCGTGGAGAGATCTGTTGGGAGTAGAGCGCAGGACGAGTGGAGTCCGGCGAAGGCGCACGAACCGGCGGCCAGGGACGAGCGGGTCACCTCGGCCGCACAGAACGGGCAACGCGGGAGCGCTTACAGCTATGAGACGTTTAAAAAGTGTCTGCTCAAACCACCTTTGGGGAAGAACAAGGGAACTCCATCGGATTCCGAGACGCTTCAGCGGAGGGAGAAAGTCAAAGAGGTAAGGTGATGGCTCTCATTATTGTCTACAGTGAATGGAAGCCCATTACTGATACATAAGCCTTGGGAAATAATGAGATATGAAGTCATAGTTATGAGATAAAAGGCGGAGTTATGACATAAGTTATAAATTATGACATGCAAAGTCATAATTATGAGATAAAAGTCTAAATTATGACATACTATGTCATCATTGTGAGATAAAGCAAAAAAAAAAAAAGACAAAACATCATAATTATGTGATTAAAGGCAGAATTATGATATAAAAAGTGATAATTTATGACTTACTAAATCATAATTGTGGCATAAAAAGGTGAAATTATGACATGCAATAACTGTGAGATAAGAAGTCGAAACTGACATGACATACTGTATCATAATTATGAGATAAAAAGTTGGAATAATCACAATGAAGTTATGAATATGAGATAAATTGTTACAAAGTTATAAAATGACATACTAAACCATAATCATAGGATAAACTTGACATACTGTACTAATCCATAATTATGAGATAAAGTTGAAATTAAAAAGTCCAAATTAAAACAATTAAAAACTAATAAATAAACAAAAAAACCAAAATACAAAAACAAATTATGTCAAGTAAAAATGATTAGATAAACATCATAATTATGAGACAAAAAGTTGGAATTATGACAAAATGTTACAAATTATGACATACTAAGTCAAAAATAAGAACTGTTAGATGAAACAATAACAAATTTATAAAAAATTACACTTTTCCGGTCATAGCGACTTCTTATTATAGAATTTCGTCAAAATTATGACGTACTACATCATAATTATAAGATAAAAAAGTTTAAATTGGCATACTAATTTATGGAAAATTACACTTTTCCTGTCATAGTGACTTCTTATTTTAGAATTTCAACTTTTTATCTCATAATTATGACTATGATTACATAATTATTATTTACCAAATTGTGATTTTTTTTTTCTCCTCCTCATATTTCAGAAAAAAGCTTCCATATTTGTGTAGCCTAAAAGCCAGTAGATATGAATCCTGTAAGATGTGTTACTCCTGTGGGACTGTGCCTGTGAGAAGTGTCACTTGAGATAAAAAGTGTTTCCTAAATGATTTAGAGCTCAATTGAAGTGAACAGCAGCAGGCATGACTGTTATGAAGATGCCAGTGCTTTTAATCTAAAGCTAAAGGCGGCTCGCGGGGCTAGTTGTCACACTTTTACTCCAGTGAAGGTCAGTATAAATCAGTCTGTGTGAACTATGTACAAAACACAGGGCATTTCCACTGTTATTGCACAAGAAAAATAGATTTTAACACATTGACCACTATAGCAGGGCGTGTTGTCACACTATTGTTCTTGCACATTGTAAGCTTTTCAGCTAGATTGAAACGGTGAAATGCTTATGAAATCTAAAACCACTGGCCAGCAAAGATCTAATGATGTAGAAAGCTGCATATAAAGCATGCTTTTCGTTCCATACCATCAGTTAGAATCTATACAGTCTGTATGGGCGGATAACTACAGCTGTGTCACTTACCTGACACTGATCAGTGTCTGCTGCTGCTGTGTGTGTTTGTGTGACAGTTGTTTGAAGCTGCTGGATTGAATCCAGATAAAAGCAACCTTTCGTCTGCCTTGCTTTGATATGTGTGTGATACAAGCATTGACTGTGCTGGTGAAGGTTTGTTGTTCCTCAATCTGTCTTCAGGCAAATCGATGATCGTTAGAGCTTTTTTTGGAGTGATACTGAAACTTCTTGTGTCAGAATGAGTTTCGCTCTCACATGGCGATGAGAAAGCTAAAAATGCACACACAAAACATGCTTCAGTTATTAATGAAACGTGAGCTTTAGTGCTGCGTTGCTTATTTTCTTTGAGTGGTGTGCTTTAGTGCTGGTAAAGTGCTTATTTTGTTTTGATACTAAACATTGCTATTATTATTATTGCTGATGGTTGTGTTAAGATTTGAACTTCAGCGTGTAACTCGCCACAGAGTTTGTACTCCACACATGAATGATTCCTCAAATCTTGTGTTGCTGAAGAGAGCTGTGCTTTCACTTTAATACGTAGTTTTCGGCATTTGTAGGAAGCAGAATGTGTGGGATCTTTTCATGTGGTTCAGTAAATAAAGAAACAATAACCTGAAACACTTTAGCAATCTGGGAAGTTGTGGCCTAGTGGTTAGAGAGTTTGACTCCTAACCCTAAGGTTGTGGGTTCGAGGCTCGGGCCGGCAACACCACGACTGAGGTGTCCTTGAGCAAAGCACCGAACACCCAACTGCTCCCCGGGCACCGCAGCATGCGGTGTGTTCACGGTGTGTGTGTGTGTTCACTGCTGTGTGTGTGCACTTTGGATGTGTTAAATGCAGAGCATGAATTCTGAGTATGGGTTACCACGCTTGGCTGTATGTCACGTCACTTTCACTTTTACTTCATAGCATCATGGCAGCCAGATTCGCATGGCCACACACCTCTAATGTTGTTTTTATCCTCCAGTAAATGTTAAAATCTTTAAGTATTTTATATTATTATTTTACTTTATTAATGTATGTTTCTACTATTTTAGAAACATTCTGCACTTTTTGTCACTTACTGTACTTTCTTGCTGCACATCTCAGATATACTGTTTTATACACACACACACACAGCGTATATATATACAGTGCATATATATATATATATATATATATGTTTATGGCAGGTTTGAATAATTTTTGTCTTAAAGTTTAAATTTGTTATTGTTTATGGCAGGTTTGATGTGTCTCACTGTATACTGTACTTTCTATTACTATAATGTATAATATATTAGTATAAATGTATTTACATTTAATTTGTTTACATTTTGCTGCACATCTTAGTTATTTTTTCCAATTTGTCTTATTTAAAGTTTAAATTTGCTATTTTTTGTGACGATTCTTGACACATCTCGCTGTGTTTACATGATATTTTGTATTAGTAAAATGTAAATAGTATGTACATTTATAATATTTATTTTAATTTTTACTTTTTTTATTTTTGCCACTGCAATTTTATAAACATTATAAACTTTTTTTGTAGCCTACATTTTGCTGCATATTTCAGATGTACCTTTAATTTTTATATGCTTTTGTTTTATTTAAAGATTAAATTTGCTACTATTATAATAATGTAAATGGTATTTAAATTTGCCTTTATTTACATTTATACCACTGCTGTTTTAAAAACATTAGCCTATACGCTTACTTTTTTGCTGTACTGTCTTTTATAAGTTTTGTCTTATTTAAAGTTTGAAGTTGCTATTGTGTATGACGAGTCTTGATGCGTCTTATTTAATTTAAAGTGAAACTTTATAAGAAAATAATCATTTTTGCAAATTCTGTCATCATTTATTTAGCCTCACGTTGTTCAAAACCCTCTTCACAGATTTACTGAGACACAAAAGGGGACATTTTGAAGAATTTCTTTTCCAACATTAATGCAACATTAATTTGAGATCATACTTTCTCACTCTAGTGTGTTTTTTGCTGATATTTTGGAGCTTGACAGCACATTCATTATATTTTAGAATATTCTTCAGAATTTTATCTTTGTGTTTGAGGGAAGAATAAGTCTTTGTTGTTGGGGGAAAAAATGATGACGGTTCTCATTTCAGGTGAGTTTTTTTCTTTCAAATGTCAGAGTGCAGTTTATTGGGGTTCACATCGTTTCGCAGTAGATCAAGACTGAGGTCCAGCTGTCTGACATCATATTGATTTCTCTAACGTGCTGAAGTCAGACTTTGTGAAATGAGTAACTGTAGAAACAACATACTTTTCCAGAGTGCAATGAGCGTATATTGTCTTTTATGGCTATCTATAGCTGAAATTCTGCTTTGAATTTTCTATTGGGATATCATATTTCACAATGTCAGAAGTGCTGGATGATTATTAAGCGATGCGGTGGCAAAGCCTGTACTGGACTGGCTTTCTTACCTTACTTTGGGCAAATGAGTGAAAAATGAAAGGCAAAATCAAATAATCAAAAACAAAACATTTTTTTTTTTTTTTTTTGTGCGTGTCTGACTTTGAAGTCTACTTGAAATGTTGTTTATAACCCACATTGAAAAAAAAAAATGTTGGTGTGGAAACAATTTTCATCATTTGGATGTTTAGCATTGTGGTGTTACTTTTACTGTCAATGCTCATTTTGCATATTAAACATAAATGCTTATTTTGCATAAATTAAATCTAAATCAATGCATATTTTGCATAAATAACATAAACATATCAATGCTTATTTTGCATAAATCAGAGCTTATTTTGCATAAACTATGACTTTATATCAACTCTTAAATTTGTTTGCAATTCGCAGTGGAAAAAAAAAGTGGTATAATTTTTTTTTTTGCTCAGAAATCGGTAGTAAATTTCACACGGAAGTAAACACGAAATTAAGAAGGAAAACTGAAATAGTATTGTCTTGTGAAATGCAATTCAAAAATGTACAATTTTTTTTTTTATTCACAACTCAAGAAATCATATTTTACAGCACATTTTACTTTTATAATCTGACATACGTGAAACTGGTTATTCAAAGACAAATGTAGGGCGGGGCTTAATTTTTTGCATCAGGAATTGATTGGCTGGTCAAAAGTGGGTGTTACTTTAAGGCAGGAAGGAGTTGGAATCAGCAAACAAGGAAAGATATTTTAGAGACCAAGGAAGTGTATAAAAATAAACCATTTATTAAATTCAGAATAATCATCAGGATTGTGATTTTATGATCATTTCTTGTTAAATTTGCGTGTTTGTTGATGCGCATCAACCTCCACTGACCTACTTGCATGTAATTTCAGTGATTCATAGAGGGTTTGTACTGTTGCTATTAAAGCCACATGCTGAATTAACTATTAGTTTGTGCTGTTTTTACACAGTGTTTGCCTCGCGGATGCCTCTGGCTTCCCTCTGCGCCTCCTCCTGTTAGAGCCATGCATATTCATGTCTGACCTAATCATCATAAACCGCTCCATTAAGTATTAATAATCCAGAAGACGAAGATCAGCTCTTCAGGAGAATCAGTGCTCGACCACTAAAACCCATCCGTTTCTTAGCTTTTTAGCCAAGTTGGGTGAAACTACAGATGGAAATAATGGAAATGACTTTTCTAATATGAATCAGATCTTGTTAGCAGCCTTGACAAACAGTGCATGCTGAAGTATGGTAGTTTTGCTAATTTGTCAAGTGAAATTAATCTGTTTGGCCAAGATTATTGAAATTGCATTCAGCAGGTGTTCAGCGCTGTGTGCTTTAGGCTTGAAGGTCTCAAAAACAAGGACAGACTTTACATATGTTCATACAGTATGATGCAGTTTATTTACTCAGAACTGCCTGCTATGACTGGAACTGACGGTTTGATTGACATGTGAAGCGACCAATCACTGTCTGTTTCTGTTGTGTGACATTCAAGGGCTAGCTAATATAAATCCAGATCTAACTAGTCTAACGAAACTCTTATTGAAACACAAAAAATTTTTAACACTAGCTCTTGGAACCATCATTGGAGCTGTTTGGAAACTTGTAAATACTTAGGTTGATCTCAAGAAAACAGGTCACATTTCAATGCAAAACTGAAAGAAAAAAATAATTGCATTAAGAAAGTAAGAAATTGCATTGTGGCATTAATTTTAACATCTATGCATGAATCAAACATAAATCAATGTTTATTTTGCATCAGTGACATCAATATATTTTTCATTAATAAAATGAACCCTATTTTAGGACCATTACAGTGTTTGGCATCAATGCATCATTTGATGTTTGATGTGCCTTAATTTAAATTGCAGTGCTTAATAAATTAAACATAAATGAGTTGCTATTTTGCATAAATCAAACGCAAATCAATGCTTATTAAGCATAAATAATATCAACATATTTTGCATTGGCCTAAAGAAAAAGAAATCTATTTCAGGAGCATTATGGTCATAGGTCACATAGGTGTTAATTTTAATATCAGTGCTTTTTGCATAAATCAAACAGAAATTGATGCCTATTTTGCATAAATCAAGCATAAATCAATGCTTATTTTGATAAATAATAAGATATTTTGAATAAAGAAAATGAAGCCTGTTTTAGGACCATTATGATAATGATAATTTTTAACATAAGTACTTAAGTTAAACATAAATTAATGCTTAATTTGTGTAAATAATAAGATCAACATATTTTGTGTAAAAATAAATAAATAAAAGCCATTTTTGGATTATTGTTTTTTTTTTTTTTTTTTTTTTTTTTTTTTGCATTGCGGCATTTATTTTAATATCAATGAAATATATAAATATATATGTGTGTGTGTGTGTATATATATATATATATATATGTGTGTGTGTGTGTATGTATGTATGTATGTATGTATGTATATATATATATATAAATATGTGTGTGTGTGTGGTGTGTGTGTATATATATATATATATATATTTATGTATGTATGTATGTATTCATTTATTAAAGCATTTATATATAAATATATATGTGTGTGTGTGTGTGTGTATATATATATATATATATGTGTGTGTGTGTGTGTATATAGCATTGATACTAAAATATGTATTTGTTTTAATTCAGAAAATGTATATATTTTGGGATCATTTTGCATTGTGGTATTAATTTTACTAAAGTTTGAGTAAATAAGCATTTTGCATAAAGAAAATGCAGTCTATTTAGGACCATAATGATTTTTTTGCATTGCAGCATTAATTTCAATACTCATTATTGTAATGTGTTCGAGCCAAAGGTGTCACTTGATTATATGGTATGTGGGTTAAAAAAAACTCTTTATTTAGCTAAATCTTGTGCTTTTCTTCATGATACATCTGTATAGTCTCTTCAAGTTGGCTGCAGCTGCACTCATGGCACCCGCTGAAAGTTGGAAATGTTCTTGCCAGAGTTTTTTGAGCTTCCTCAGAAAGTCTAGAGGAATTTGCGGTTCGCATCCTGGAGCATGTGAAGCTTGTCGAGTCTATGGCCTCTCATTCATCAGTGCCTCCCTCCTTTTGTCACGGGGAGCTGACTGGAGGGTTTATCCCCTGTTGGGACATGCTGAATGGGCGTTCACTGCTCTGTGAGATGGATAGAGTTACAAGGAGCAGCTTGGCAGAGCTTGGCCCGAGGCTGTGTGGAAGCGGAGAGAGGAACTGTACGCTTTAATGAGCGCTTCCTCTCAGGAAAGCCAAGATCCTGTTCCACTTCTCGGAGCGGAGGAGGACGCCGCGGGCCTCGGAGCTGCTGGTGAGGGGGCAGGAGAGCGCAATTAGCTTCTGGCTATTGAAACAGTGGATGGAGAGCGGCCGCTAAACGAGAGTCATGATTACTGCAGCTGTTCCTCTGTTTGAGCCTGCGCCGCTGAGATTTGCCTTTCTTACTATGGGCAAACTCAACTTGATGCGATTACATATAGGCTAGATTTGGTTGCCACAGTAACTGTGACGACTGATATATTGCACAGGTTGATTATTAAGCTTATACTTGGCCATTTAGATTTGTTCTTTACACTGAACTGCCAGCATCAGCATCATTCATTAAAGGAATATTTCACCCAAAAATTAAAATTTGCTGAAAATGTACTCACTCTCAGGCTAGATGAGTTTGTTTCTTCATCGGATTTGGAGAAATGTAACATTGCATCACTTGCTCTGCAGTGAATGGGTGCCATCAGAATGAGAGTCTGATAAAAACATAACAATAATCCACAAGTAATCCACAGCACTCCAGTCCATCAGTTAACATCTGGAGAAGACAAAAGCTGAAACAAATCCAGCATTAAGATGTGTTTAACTTTAAACCATTGCTTAAATACGAGTCCATGATCCATAATAACACTTCCTCCAGTGAAAAAGTTGTCTGGTCTGAATTAGGAGAGAAATCTGCACAGATCAAGCACCGTTTACAAGCCAAAACAGCTCTAAACAAACACGTGGGTGGATTTTTATGTGAGAGACAACAGGAGGACGCAGTGGATAGAGGATGGAGGACTCTCATTATATCAAGAAGTGATGGTTTGAAGTTAAAAACATCTTAATTTGTTTCTTCCAAACATACGTTTTGTCTTCTTCAGGTGTTAACTGATGGACTGGAGTGCTGTGGATTATTGTGATGTTTTTATCAGACTCTCATTCTGACGGCACCCATTCACTGTACAGGAGTTTTGGGTGAACTGTCCTTTTAAAATTGGTCAACAACCAACTGTCTGATGTCCTTTTGCATTTCTTTGGTAAATGTGCTACATATGAAGTATTTTCTTTGTACACATGCACTGTTTTTGTGTATCTGTCTTTTTTTGTTTTTTTACGATGCTGTATCAAGCTTAATGTAGTTCAGTATTGACATGATTTTCCATGACCTTTGAAGCTGTTCATAGTTAATGGAAATGGATTTTTGAGTAAATTCAGGCCAATTCACAAGTGAAGACCAATTTATGAACCAGTTTGGTTTGCAAGCAAGAGCATAACTAGAAAAAATTACTGCCATTCAAAGATGTTTGGGGTCAGTATGATTTAATTTCTCTTAAGAAATTAATACTTTTATTCAGGAAGGGCACATTATATTGATCTAAAGTGACAGTAAAGACATTCATATACAGTACATGTTACAAACGATTTCTATTGCTAATGCACTCCATCTGGCTGTTTTGAATGCAAGAACTTGTCCTGTGTGAACGGCCCATGAGTGTACTTGCAGTATAATTCGATAATAAACATCATTGTGATTATGTGCTGTAATATAACTGAGGAGAAATGCATTAAAATGTCTGGTTCAAATTTGTAGTCTAATTCTAGTCGCTCCATTAACTTTGTTGAGCCTCCAGAATGCAAGAACATGTAAATATGATATTTAATGCAAAACTGTTTGAGATGCAACACTGTGATTCATATTTTATCAAA
The DNA here is from genome assembly GCF_018340385.1 of Cyprinus carpio. Classification (NCBI taxonomy): domain Eukaryota; kingdom Metazoa; phylum Chordata; class Actinopteri; order Cypriniformes; family Cyprinidae; genus Cyprinus; species Cyprinus carpio. The sequence continues at coordinate 21,491,588 of NC_056587.1, forward strand.
ATTATATTCATGCAAATGCAAAAGATTTATCAAGTGCATGGAAAACTAGTGGAGTGGTTACAAAATGCTAAAGTGTAGGATCAAGGTCAGGTAATGCAAATGATTTACCAGTTGTTTAGACTCTAAAGGAGCAGTTTGTTTGTTTTGCTTGTTGCACAATGCCTCATGTTTGTTATGTTGAGTTACTTTGCATCAGATGTACGCAGACATGGGTGGACGTGACCTCTGCATGCGCTCGGCTCCGCTCCCAGCCAAACGCTCTGCTGGGGACCAGAGTTTTCATTGTGTGTTCAGGAGTATTTAGAGTTTAAATTCTAGGTTTTAAGCTTGTAGTCTGTTTTAGTGCTTCGCTTCAACTTTCAAACTGGTGCTTGAAAACTTCTGTTCTTTTCCACCACACACTGGACGTGTAATTATGGACATACTAATTATAGAAAATCAGACGCTTGAGCAAAAGGCAATGTTATTGTCATGGTTCTGATGAGGGTTTGGCGGGCTGACATTATAGACCATGCAGTGGTAGCTGGCAGAGATTTTCCTGTACTACATATAGAGTGCTAGATCATTCCCAAAAAGTAGCTCACTTAAGTCACCAAACCCTGTTTTTAGTTAAATGTTTAACCAAAAATGCCATAATGTTTTATATATAATAATAAAATGATATATTTTATATATAATAAAATGTATAAAATAAATAAATTAAAAATATTTATGTATAATTATATAATCATTTAATTAATAAAATAAAGATATTACAAAATATTTATAAAAATTATATATTATAAATAAAAATTTGTAAATTATATAATTATAATTTATATATGTTAAATATTAATAAAATATGCCATTTTTAATTTAAGTAGTTTTTATTTAAAAAATTATAAATATTTTTACTGTATTAATTGCACACACACATAATTAATAAAATAAAGAAATTACAAAATATTTATAAAAAACTATATATACATCTCTCTCTCTCTCTCTCTCTCTCTCTCTCCTCTCTCTCGCTCTCTCTCTCTCTATATCTATAATATATATATATATATAATATATATATATATATATATATATATATATATATAGATATATATATATATATATATATATATATATAATATATATAGCATATATAAGCCAAAATTTAAAAAGAAGCACAAACTATTAGGCAATGCATTATAATTTTAGCAGGTACCGGATCATGTTGTGAAAACATTTTCATTATCAGTTCTACTCGAGTTTCTATGATTTTTATAGTAGTGTGATGATCAGTTATGGTTTTTATTATTATGGTTTTGATTAATCGCATGAAACTATCAAGAACAGGCAATTTTTCTTTTAAATATAAAAAGAAAATTAAGCCTGTTTTAGGATGTGAATAATGTAAAACGTCTCATTACTGTAATGGGGAAAAAAACACTGATACATTTTTTAACATATTATATATTTATAAGTCATTATGTTTTTATGCACAACATTATTATTTGTTAAAAATCTAATGTAAATGTGAATGATTTAATATCACACTTCGAACAATGAATGGTCCAATAATAGGCTTCTTATTAAAAATAAGATATATATTTATATGTAATATAAGTGATAATAATATGATCCATTTGTGCTTTTTGTATTATAAAAAAAATCTACAAATCAATGAGAAATGATTGTGAATCCTCCTTTTTTCATGTAATGTAATAGAAAATCATATTTGCATACACACACACACACACACACACACACACACTGCTTTGCATATATATATATGTGGTGTATATATATATATATATATATATATATATATATATATATATATAATATATATATATATATATATATATATATATATATATATAATATATATATATATTATATATTTGTATATATATGTGTGTGTATGTATATATTTTTAAAACAATCAATTTAATGTAAAAACAATTATATATATATATATATATATATATATATATATATATATATATATATATATATATTTGATTTGAGCTTTTCTATTGGATTTGGTGCCTCACAGACTGTGTCTATTACATTTTCGAGTTATTCTTCATTCAATAAAGTTCAGAGCAGGAATGCAAATCATGCAAGTAGCAAATTTCACAAATATGCTGTTTAATGCAAAACTGTTGGAAATGAAGCGTTGCGTTTCAGACGTTGTGACACATTTCATCAGGATGATGCTCTGCTGCTTCCAGTGATTGTGAACGCCGTCTTCGGTTCAGTCAGGCGTTGCGAGTGTTTTTCCACTGGGGCGACATTGGTAGAAATAGTTTTTAATTAACTGGATGTTTAGTGCCTTGCCCTGCTTTTGGGAAGGGTGTTTTGTTCATTACCAACACAATTAGGCCGTTAATGAACAGCGGTACACAGAAATCATTACAGCCCAAAGGACTTGGAATCATTTTTCCTGTTTAGCTCGTGTGGGAGTGACAATATCTGCCCACTTTGTTTACAGAATGAGGCGAAGAGCAGATAAATTGCAGTCGTGTTAATGATTGTACATCAGCGTGTTCTGAAGTTCTTGTAACACAAAGAGACAAATAATGAATTATCGCTTTTCAAATGTCAGTGAAAATAATATGCATTTTGGTTGCTGAAAAACTTGCCATTACATGTTATGATGCAGCATCTATATAGTATAAATAATATTTAATGCATGTATAAATATACATTATTTTATATTTTATATTTTTACTTTTATATTTTACTGTAGTAATTTGTTTTTATTATTAATTTTTCATGCTGTATACTTTAAAAAAAACTCAAGTATATACAACAATATAAAGATGTGTTATATATACTTTTATTTTAGTTTTTATTTTAAAGTTAAATAGTTTGCTATAATATTTTACTGTAGTATAAAACTTTATTTATTGATTTTGATTATCTACTGGATATTGAGCTTTTTAAATATTAATATTTATTGGATTTGGGGTGCCACCTCACAGACGACTGAACCATTTTTGGAGGTTATTCTTCATTCCTTTCATTTTCAATAAACTTTCATATAATGAATACAAATTCATCACGTAGTCATATTTACAAATATGCTGTTAAAAAAACAATGCAAAAACGCAACTGTGCATTTATTAACTTGTGCGTTTTCAGCGTTGTGACACATTTCATCAGGATGATCCACATTTTTCTTCCAGTGATTGTGAACGCCGTCTTCGGTTCAGTCAGGCGTTGCGAGTGGTTTTTTTTTTTTTTTTTTCCACGGGGGCGACATTGGTAGAAATAGTTTTTAATTAACTGGATGTTTAGTGCCTTGCCCTGCTTTTGGGAAGGGTGTTTTTTTATGTTCATTACCAACACAATTAGGCCGTTAATGAACAGCGGTACACAGAAATCATTACAGCCCAAAGGACTTGAATCATTTTTCCTGTTTAGCTCGTGTGGGAGTGACAATATCTGCCCACTTTGTTTACAGAATGAGGCGAAGAGCAGATAAATTGCAGTCGTGTTAATGATTGTTACATCAGCGTGTTCTGAAGTTCTTGTAACACAAGAGACAAATAATCTAATGAATTTATCGCTTTTTCAAATGTCATGTGAAAAATAATATGCATTTTGGTTTGCTGAAAAACGTTGCCATTACATGTTATGATGCAGCATCTATATAGTAATAATATAATATTTAATGCATTTATAAATATACATTAATTTTATATTTTATATTTTTACTTTTATATTTTACTGTAGTAATTTGTTTTTATTATTAATTTTTCATGCTGTATACTTTAAAAAAAACTCAAGTATATACAACAATATAAAGATGTGTTATATATACTTTTATTTTAGTTTTTATTTTAAAGTTAAATAGTTTGCTATAATATTTTACTGTAGTAAAATTTATTATTGATTTGATTATCGTACTGCATACTTTTAAATGAAACAATTAAATGCATGCAAAATACATACAAATAGTTATTTTATTTGAAAGTTAGTTAACTATAATATTTTACTGTAGTAATATATGTTATTAATTTAATAGGCAATATTCAAGTGTTTAAATCAGCTTTATGCATTTGCATTTATTATACTTTTTTGCTCGCATAAGATGTGCTTTATATTTACATTTTTCTGCTTTTTCATATTCTTCTAGCTTACTTTAAGAGTATAAGGGTGTTTTTGCATGAGCTTGGTTTGACGTCAGAGTTTGGTTTGTTTGAAAGCAGCTTTCTGGACTTGTTTTGGACCAGTGAAGCGGACCTGAGTCTTCTTGTAAAGGCGGTCTTGCCTGAACTCTGTTACAAACGGCATGAATGCCATCCTTTCTCTCGCAGAAGTGAAACGCTGATGATGTTTCATTTGTGAAAATGTGCATTTTTCATGATTTTCTTTATATTTACTTTAATACTGATAATTTGTTTTGTTGATTGTAACATACTTGTTATTGTTTATTTTATTTTAAAGTTTTTATTATAATATTTCACTAAATATAATTTTAATAATTTTTTTTATCATTTGATTAAACGTTTACTTCTAAAACGTAAGTATTTTACTGTAATGTTTTTACTATATTATTTTATTAATATATTGATTATACAAATTACTCCCAAAACTAATTTTACTATGATTACTGTACTATTGTAAGTACTATACTACAAATGTACCATATATTTTTTTATTATTAATCATTTGAATATACGCTTTACTTATAAAACTTGAATATTTTACTATAATATTTTACTAACTATATTAATATTTATGATTTTTTTTATTAATTATAATGTAATTATAGTATACTTATAAAGCTTAAATATGATATTTTGCTAAATTTGTTCATATTTATTATTTCTTTGATTCATTTTCATTATTTTACTGTAATATATTATAATTGCTTAATTTTTATTGTTTTTATTAACAATTTGAATCTGAATATTTCACTATAATATTTTAATAAATATATTAATATTTATTCATTTATATTATGTGTTAATAATTTGATTATATTGTTCACATCTAAAACTTAAAGCTGTTTACTACTTTATTTAATTGTTCAATACTTAAAGAGGGCATGCCATTTGTTTGCACTTATGCACACATATATTTGTGCTTATATTTTTTATTTTTTTACTTTATTTACTTATTACCTAGCTCCTGATGGTTTAGTTGTGTTTGCGTGTTTTCATGCAACTCGTCACTTCTCATGCATACATGTCAGTCCATGCCAGATACAAATATAACGGTTTGCTCAAGCAGTGGGTGTAGCGGCCGCTTACGGAAGTGACCCGCCCTCTTTGTACTTTTGGTGCGGTTTCAGAGAAGCCCGGAAACAGGAAGTTGGTTTGCAGGTGTGGTCACACTCGTGAAGAAGCAGAACGCAGAACCCATCTGCTCTGAACTGGACCTTAACTTTTCATAAGTCAGTATATCTTGGGCAAAACAGCAGAAACGTTGAAGTTGGTTTGTTGTGTCAGATTGAATCTGAAAGCGTTTCCTTTTCACTCCTTCCCGTTTTCACACATGCAAAAGCTGCTGGCCTATTAAAGTCAACACAAAACAGCTTTTTTACATCTGTAATCTGATATGTTTATATAAGCCTACAAAACAGGATATTCAACTGAGAAGTCCGTTTTGTTATTTATTTGTAATAGGAACATTCATAGAGAATCATGCATAATCATCATAGTCACAATCATGAATTAATACATTTTACAGTGATTTTTTTTTTTGTTGACTTTTAAAGATTCAGAATGTGAATAATTGCATTTTATACTGTAAGATATAAACACAGAATTGTGGACTGTAAATTGAGAATTTTGAGCTATAAATAGAACTGTGATATATAAACGGAATTTTGCCATATAAACACAGAACTGTGCAATATGAACCGAATTGTGACGTATAAACACAATTGTGATATATAAACACAGATTTGTACCGTATAAACAGATATAAATTGCAGAAATAAATAGAATTGTGACGTATAAACAGAATAGTAAGATATAAACAGAATTGCAACGTATAAACATAAATAAATAGAATTGCAACGAATAAATGGAATTGATTAACATGTAATTGATGTATAAACACAATTGTGATGCATAAACAGAAAAAAATAGAATTTAGATGTATAAACAATTGCAACATATAAATAGAATTGCGACATATAAACAGAATTGTGAGATATAAACAGTCGCTGCATATAAACTCTAAATCGCAAGACAAACTCAGAATTGTGAGATATAGAATTGTGAGCAAAAATAGTCTGAATTGTGATATAAAAAGTCGCAGTTACCTTAATTGCCATATATAAACTTAGAATTCAAAGGAAAAAAAAAGAATTGCGAGTTGTTTATTTTGTTTATGTCATGGTGGAGACAAGCTTCTGTAACAAACAGCTCTATTATACACCAAAGGAAAGGTAAAAAAAAAAAAAAAAAATAATATGTTTCACTTAAGGTGAGTTGTTTTATTGTTTTCTGAACACACAAACAGCTGCTTTTAATTGCAGTGAGATCCTGCACAGTATCGACCTCAGTTTTACGGTTTATTTTCTGTGTTTAGAGCTGATAAACCACATCGTTCATACTGTATCTCTCTCTCCTGCACACTACGCTGGTGTGTTTCCCGTTCCAGCCTTTCATCAGACACTCATCCTCATTTCTGTTTAAGGGCCCTCTGGGGCCCACAGGTGTGAGGAGTCGTTGTACTGAACCTTAGAGGGTCTGTTCCAGCTGTTTGGCTCCTCGGCGTCTCAGGAGACCCTCTGTTTCTCCTAATGGGATGATAGATAAAGAAATGTGTCTGGTTTCTCCAGGGAAGCAGCGTAGTACAGTAGATGTGCAGCTCTGTGTTCTCCTGCCTCTGAATAAATTGTCTCTACATTAGCGCTACGGCAGTAACTCACCGTGCGTGATGGGCCGTTATAGCTTTATTGTTCTTTGCAGCAGTAACTGAGATTGTTTATTTTAAGATGCACCTATCCTAGATACTGCTGTGTTTATAAAATAGCATAACGTTCAACTGACCCACATTGTTTTTTTTTTTTTTTGGCTGCTTGAAACGCTGGTTAAACTGTTCATATCTTGAAATTTTGTGACCTTTTCTCATTTAGGGTCATAAATGCACATGCAAAGTTTTAACATAGATGTGTAATGGAATCAGTTGGATATGTGTTAAATCAGCATGAACAGTTGGGTGAAAACTGGATGTGTTTCAGTGTATTGGATCTGTGCAGTCGGTCTTAAAGTGACAGCAGCCTAATAAACCTGCTGCAGTCTGTATCATTCATATTAATCAAAGAAGACAGAGAAAATCACTCACTGCTCTTGACTGAATCACTTTTGGATCCTTAATAAGAATCAGTTCATAATTGATTGATACAGTGACATCTGTGCAGTGTTTTATATATGCACTTGATTATTACATTTCTGTAGTATTCCTTATTACATATTAAATCAGAATCAGAATGAGCTTCATTCGCCAAGTGTGTGCAATCACACAAGGAATTTGTTGTGGTTTCAAGGAGCTCTAGGCACATATATACATGCATACATACATATAAAACAAGAACATTTAAATAAATTTAACTCAAATTAAATTTATGATTTTTTTTTTTTGAAAAACAAATATAGTATACATCAAGATCAGACGTGCATAAACCTACAGCAGGTTTATGTTAAAAACTTAATTTAATTTATTATTTAATTTGTTTTTTAGATCTGTTGTGTTTATAAATTGCTTCTTCACTCATATTTTTAGTAACAGAAAAAAAATAGCTATATCGAGATATATTTCTTGGTAACACTTTATTTTGATGGTCTCTTTTGAACATTCTGTTGACAATAAATATCAGACAATAAATATCTGCTAACTCTTTATTGTGACGGTCTCCCGACAGACGCTCTACTGACTATAAGTAACTTTGCAATGTCATGTCAACTTATTCTAACCCTAACCCTACCAGTCTACTAATACTCTACTAATACTCTAATGAGAGTTAGTAGACATTAAGTGCAACGTTACTTATAGTCAACAGAATGTGTTAAAGGGACCATCAAAATAAAGTGAAACCAATTTCATATATTGAAAAGAAATTGATATTATCTTATCCATTTTACCATAGAATGTAAATCTTGTTAACTGCATGCTGAGCATAGGGAATCAATGCATGAGGAATATTAGCCTTACCTAATAGGTTAGCATGTTAACTGAAAAAAGTGTAATTTAATGTTGTATATTATCAAAAAGACAGAAATTGACACAATTTTGTGTTTAAAACTTTTATAATAACCTGGAGAAAGCATATCAGAATGATTTCTGAAGGATTATGTGACACTGAAGACTGGAGTAATGATGCTGAAAATACAGCTTTGATCACAGAAATAAATTACATTTTAAAATATATTCACATAGAAAACAGCTATTTTAACTTGTAATAATATTTCACAATGTTACTGTTTTTATTGTATTTTTGATTAAACAAATGCAGCCTTGGTGAAACATTTAAAAATCATTATGTTTCCAAACTTTTGACAATACTGACAGATTACGGTGTATAATTTAATGCATAATAGTTCAGTGAAAGGGTCTCCATACAGTAATAATAAGGTGCTTGATTGCCATGAACTTATGTTAATAGGCTTCAGCTACTTCATGCAAAATATAAGAAACTGCAATATGACAAAAATACAGGTTTTGTGAAACTGACACCATAGCTTTAAAAACTGAAAGACCGTTGTATTTAACCTGGAATATTCCTTTAGCAGTGAATCAGGCCACATGTTGTCAGCAGGACTCAGTACGGCTTAAGAGCATCGTCACAGTCTGTAAGTTTAGCCGAGCGTGCAGCGGGAGACAGATACAGATACAGACTGCATTGCTATTCAGCGCCGGAGAGCGAGACGGCAGGAGGACAAGATCGCTCTCATTCACTCACCCAGCCAATGAATAATTAATGCAGGCAGAGTAGATGAATTCAGGGCTCAAAGAGAGACAGTTTGCCCCGAGATAGTCGTGTGTAGGCAGACTTTTGAAGTCTTTTCACAGTGCGACAATCTGGCCATAAACTGCTGTTTGAATGCATGCAAAAAAAATCAGAATAAATTATTATTAATTGTTCATTTGCTTCAGTTGGTGGTTGCACATTAATGTGTGAACAGGTGTGTGTTTATTGCATTTAATAATTATTTCTCCACATCTCTCTGCTTCAGTGGATGCAGCACTTTACATATCCCTGAAATTTAGTCTCGAAGCCAGATGTTTTTTGATGACTCACACAAATCCACAACAAAAATCTCATAAAGTTGATCATTAAGTGTCTGGATGGCTTTGCAGTAACGGTCCCCTAAAGCATTGCACAGACCTGTGCACACAGCATAACTGCTGATGCTCAAGCCTTTTTGGGCAGACCTTGATAAACAAGACGATCAGTATGATACTGTCGACTGATACTCAAAATCAAAACACTCAAAAAGTAAAAACACTGATGTTACCGTTGAGATGAATGGTGATGCTAACAGATAGCTATCTCCTGGTGTTTATAGGTGTTTCAAACATGAAAATGTGTGGTTTTTTTTGTCTTTTTTTACCTTTGCTTTGCTTTTTCAGTTGACATGCAAATTTGAAGTAGGGTTTATTAGGAAAAAAAAAAGTTTTCACTCAGAATTTACATTCTTGGTGGCTTTAAAGTAAAGTTTACTTTCCTTAAAAGTAAATGTTATACACACTTTATAGAATTCTTAATAAACAACAAAAAAAAAAATAAAAAAATAATAACACTCTCATATAAAAATCTCAGAAAAATTTATATTTTGTGTAATGTTTACCATTTTTTTTTTTTTTTTTTTACCATTACTACAATTAATTCTGTAGCATTAATACTGATAATATCCGAACAGAAGTCAATAACATTGACAGACAACATTTTTCATGAGAAATATTTTTATTTAATGTCTTAATGGAATGTATTAATTCTTATCACATGCAGGATGACAGATTACACATTACTGTATGTCTTTGCATTTTCAGTTAACATGCAGATTAGAAGTACAGGGTTTACTTGGGAAAAAAAATGCTCTGAAATTTCTAGAAATTTTTACAGCATGTTTTCAAGTATAGGTGAAAAATGAAAATTCAGTTAAAAAAAAAAAATTCTGAGCCCAAACGGAAAATTATTTTAGTAGTTTACTATTTTTAATACACTATTACCACTGAGATGAATAGTAATGCTAATAGAGAACGTTCTCAATAGAAATATATGAGCATAAGCCAATAACATTGACAGACAAGGTTTCACATTTAAAATATTTTCATTTATTGTCTGAAATATTGTACATGTATTAATTCATTAAAAGATAAAACAAACAAGGTAAGGATAAAACAAATAAATCTTCCAATCTTGTTGCCAAAATTTTTAGAGTTTTTTTTTTTTAGAGTTTAGAGTACTCTAAAGTTATTATATTGTACAGTAATATAAATTCAATTTACCTCGGAAAACCTGCTTTGGGGTCCGTAATGTGTATAAACTGTCAAAACAACACACACACACACACGGTATGAATTAACAATTCATTATATTGGGTTTGAGCTCTATTTTAGCACATTTAAGGCTCACAGAAGAATGAAAGAAAAAACATTGACTTCATTTTTTTTTTATTTTTTAGCGAAGGAAACGTTCCTCATGCATACCCTAGATCAATAGAAATAAATGCTACATTACAATAGAGAAGGTCATATTTTCTATTCAGAACCAATGTTGAGTTGTTCACTACGTAAAGCTTTCAGAACAAAAGCAACATAAAAAAAACAAAAACAAAACAAGGATTGCATAATAATAACCATATCCATCTGCATTTCAATTACGCAATGCCGATTCCCATTTAATCCAGCAGCTCCAGAACGATGTGCGACTGCTAAACACTCGTCTGTGGGCAGGTTATGTGGAAACACAGGCTGGTTCAGAGAGAGATCACAGATCAGACAGAGTGTGTGTTTACAGTCGAGCTGGTCTTCATCAGACTGAATTCTGCACTTGCTCTCTCCAGCAGTGGTTCAGACGGGCTTGACCTTGAGGATTTTCTGCCGAAGTCCTTTAAAAACAACAGTTTAACACTCTAAGAGTTAAACTTGTGCTACTTTAGCATTAACCCCAGTGTAAATATATTATTTTTATGTTTGCACAATTGCAATGTTGAATGTAAAATACATGCATTTAATATATATGAATAAATATAATTTTGATAGTGATGCACTGAATTAAAAATTTTTTGCTCGCCTTCTCTGTATAACTTATTCACAGTTACAGTGGAAGGTAACACAAAAATAATTAATTACCTCATCCGTGAACATGATTCGTGACATAAACATATTTAAAACAAACATCATTAGATGACATTTAAAAAAAAAAAGTCTGTAAGGATCACAGATCAGCCATAAAATACTAATTAATTGTCTTTTGAAATCTTCAAAATCTCTTAAAAGCACTAGGTTTATAAACTTTTAGTCATTATTATTATTCTTTTTTTTTAAGTTTAGTACAATCACTTATTCTTTTATATATTTTTATAAGTACAGGTCAGAATAAATATTGTTTAATTTTTACATAAATATATCTGTCACTCTGAATGATGATGGCACATTATTTCATCCATATTTTGGCATGTTATTTACACAAAACTTATTTGAAAAATTAAAGTAGACACTTTACTTGCATTTAACATGCTTTCTATGCATATAAAATCATAAATTTAACACTAAAAAAGGACACTAAAATGAAACGTCTCATCTTCGACCCAAAGGCAATAAGCTTTCAATGTAAAACCATTGAAAAACACTGCTTTTTTGTGGCTTGTTTCTTTAGTAAACACACACACACACACTATATGTTCTCTTTATAGCGAGATGGATCTCCATAATGATTGGGATGTGTCTCAGTGTGATTGGGCTGTTTATTTAGGCCTGTGTTCAGACTGCGTCTTGAATTCTCTCTCCCGCTGTGTTTGTCTCGCAGATTTCATCTTTTAGTGTTTTCAATTGGCGGCCGGGGCTCATTTCCATAAGCTATGGAGACGTCGGCATGAGCGGGCCGTGTGTGTGTGTGTGTGTGTGACAGATAATGCCACTCACTTTGGCAAAGCTTGTAAAGAATGGCTTCAGAAAAGCCTTCGTGTCGGGAAAGAGCGATTTCAAGAGGACGTGCCACTTTGTTCTTATATAGGGTCTTGTTTTCATGTGCTGCTGGGTTATTAGACTTTAAGTGTTTTGTGTTCATCAAAACATGCGTATTTGCTAATATGTGACCACTTGACTGCAGAAGTAGTAATTGATAATGTCTGCTTTTGCGGAGTGTTTCTCCTCGGATCAGCGTGGGAAGGTCAGATCTGGGAAGGCAGAGCAATGCGAGTGTCTGACGCTCATCAGGGTCAAAGAGCACCCGACAGCCTCCGTTTCAATGTAATACTGTGTAAGATTTGCATTCAAACTGAAAGCATAAATCTAGGCTACATGCTGTGTTTCAGAGCAAAACGCGCTTCAGAATCGGCGGTGTATAGGTCTATACATACTTGCTGGCTACCCGCCAAAATAAATCTGATTTTAGGTTTGAAAATTATAATTCATATTTAAAAAAAATAAAAAAAAATAAAAAATGAAAATTTAAATATTATATTATATTTTAGTACACTATAAAATGTATTTTTTTATTTGATACTTGCTTTTTATTTTACAATATAATAGTTTTATCACTGTTTTTTATTTAAACACTAAATGTGCAATGATACTATTATTACTATTATAATTTTTTTGTTTCATAATTGTATTTAATGGAACATGTAAGACTGGAACCAGACTGATATAATTTATGTGCATCCCTGTATATATAATTTTTATACATGTATATAAACATTTATAGAAATATAAAAATTATAATAAATTATCTTTTATAATATTAAAATGATAATAATTTATAATTTACATAATTTTAATTAAATTTAAAAATGCATTTTATATTTGCAATTAAAAATGCATGTACATATATTTTTTTTTCAATATGGCAAAAAAATGATGCATTTAATAAAAAAAAAAAATAGGCAGACAGAGAGACAGACAGACACATCATTTTATTAAATATTATATAAAAAAAAAAAAAAAAAAAAATTCAACCATGTTAGAGAGCAATTTGATAATTATTCCAAAAGAGTTTCTATTTGTTTTTGATGTAAATGAGAAGTGACATAAAAGCAAGAGAAAAGATCAAAAACAGTTATTTATTTATATTTTTAAAGTCATATTCTGAAAGCTTTATTAATGGTTGTTACTAAATCGGTTAGTATTTGAAAATGTTAATTATTTCTCTTTATAAATTCAAAGTAAACACTACTGATCTGTTGTGGCTGCTTCCACTTTTTATCAGAAAGACCGTCATTAACATCACACACAGAAATCCATTTGATGGAGCTCATGGTCAGATTTGTTAATCTGCTAATGTTTCACATCACTTGACAGATGTTTAGAAGAAGTTTTAGAAGTTACAATACCTTACATGGAAGAATCTCCCATATATACTGTACGGTGTATGAAATATAACATGCTGATGTTTATATTACATCAGCATTTCTGTGGCGTTCATAAACTCTCTGTCCCTCGTTTCCTCACACTCTGTATTTCCTCAGATTAACTCTCTGTGGATTTGTTGCTCTGAACTCAATCGTCTTGCTGAAGTAGCACACAGCACAGATTTCCAGGTCACAGTTTCTCATCGGCAGGCATGAGTCAGCACAGAGCTGTTGTTTTAGCACACACATGGCCAAAGATGGAGATGTTTGGGTTTTGATGCATTCGGTGCATTTGCGTTTGCTCTGAAGATGCATGTGTCTAAGCAGAGGATGCAGGACCGGAAAAATGTCTAAAACTTCTATTGACTATGGGAGGGTGAACACGTTGTGTCTGAGATATAATAATGAGACCAAACCAGAGGGAAATGTTGCTCAGAGTTATTTGCAGATGATTTTAGTGAGATTAAACACAAATCTCAGATGTTTCGCCTTTAAAATTAGACTTTTGATTGCAAACTTTTTTTGTTGTTGTTGACAGATCTGAGCACAAAGATCTCATTTTGAACTCTGATTTCTCATTAAATGATCCGAGCTGCTCTCCACATTCATTTCATTGCTCTGTAAACTTATTGTAGCACAAATATTGTACTCATTTGTATCGATTTTATTTTTATTTCTGATAAAACTTCTGAGACAAAGTTCATACCGTACATAAGTGAATCATAACTTAAAAATCTCTGAATGAGTTATTTTGGTAATGTTTTTCCACTATTAGATTTTGTTTTTATTTAACTACTCAAAAGAGGATGAATATTTTTTTACAATCTTATTCAGAATAAATAAGCATGTTTATGGGTGAAAGAAATGTCCAGGCAAAAAAAAATAAAAAATAAATATATAAAAAAAATATATATATAATGTTATATAGTTAAATTAACACTGATAGTATAATATATTAATTGCAATAATATTATTAATATTAGTAAAAATAAATATCAATATTAAATATATAATTTTTCTTTTAAAACTGTAAAAAGAAGGAAAAAAAGTGACTGTATTATAGAAAGAAAGCCCAGGTTATTTTGCCCAGTTATTTTAACATTTAATAGTAGATTATATTATTAATAATATTATTAATACTAAAACATAAATATGAAAATATGTTCTATGGTTTAACAGAAGAGAACTTCAGTTTATAGTAGTTTTTAATTGTAAATATTATAGTGATTTGATGCTCCCCCCACCCCTCATCTTCCTTCTGTTTTGCTCCTTGCGGTTCGCAGAGAACAAAAGCACATCTTTTTTATATGGGAAAAAAAAGCCATGCAACCAAGCCAAATCTCAACAGGATCAATACTGAAGCTTTCTGCTGATTTAGCCGCTGACACTCAGAGCTCAGCTCTGCTTATTAATGTCTGTGTGTCAGCGAACACACGACTGAATCCGCAAGAACCCATGTCACAAAACTACACATACATATGAATTACTAAATCAGGCTAAATGATGGCATGACCAATATTTTGCACTTTGTTGCAAGCATAATTTTGCCCAATTTAATGAGTTTAAAGCTTTTTGTTTTTTTTTGCAGTGTATTAAATCTGATCTACAATAATAATAATAATAATTATTATTATTATAGTCATATTTATTTATTATCACAAAGGTTTGGCCAAAATGTGCATCTGTACAATCAAGCAAAGCCATATAAATGTTTTTATTTATTTATTTAATCACACTAGTAATTGCTATTATCAGAAAGAAAAGAAAAATCTGCTAAAAAAAATTACTTTGCGTTAAAGCTGTTTATGCATGCCTTTTATATTAAATTCCTGCATCATCATAAATTAAAGACATCCATGAAAATTGCTCACAACAACATGAATTCGTCCAATATTTTTGCAGATGTTCAGATGTTATAAACATTGCATCTTTAAAATGCATTGCTCAAAGCAGTAGCCAAAGACGTCCTGTATGTGTACATAGACTAATAATTAATAAAATATTTGGAGTTGAACAGTAATGGATTTGTTTGAACTGCTTTAAAGATGAATTTTCATGTGCTCTCTCAGTCCACTTGTCGCGTGCTAAAAAGCACCGCATCTCTAAAATCTCTGCTGCTACTAACAACATTGATTCATAATTTCTAAATCATACTTAACTAATTATCTGTAAATCAGCACATGCATCATTCATCTGACAGGCTTTATTCCAGCGGCTCCTGTTCAGCTCTCTCTGTTGGCTGTAGTCAGCCATCAGTCGGATATTTTGGAGCGACTCTGCATCATCCTGAAGGGGTAATTGAATCTCATTTCATTTGGAGGCTTTCCAAGAGGGATTGACACATATTTGGACATGTTCTTCAAATCTAATCATGTCTCTGGCTGCGTGGAGCTCCGTTGTGTCCGCAGCCGCTTGTTTGTTCCTGCCAGCCGTCGCTCTTCAGCCAAGTTGATCGAATTACTCTGAAAACGCCACAATTACAGCCTTCTTCAGAGATTAGTTTCCTCCGAACAGACCTGATCAGCCGAGCTGCTATCAATGAACAACACCAGGACACTTTTCCACACCATCCATTACACACAGCAAGCTCGTTTGTTTGTGACGCTGGCTGCCTGACTACGTTTGAATGCATTGGACATGTATTGCAATGCATATCATATTTTTTGGTACCTCACAATATGATGCATGCATGGCCAATGATTTAATGCATCGTCTCTTGCATTGTTTGCATTTGTACAGTGATGCATCTTAAAAGATGTTTAATGGTTATTTAAGCAGTCACCTTATTCATTAATTGAAATTTAAAGAAATTATATGGATGATAACACATTATCATTCAAAAGTTTAGGGTCAGCGCCATTGTTTGAAAGAAAAACATAGTACTTTTATTTAACAAGGATGCATTAAATTGATCAAAAGTGACAGGTTAAGACATTTATAAAAAACAAAATGTTCCTGTTTCAATTTTTTTCATTAATTTAAAAAAATCATGGTTTTAAATAAATAAACAAATGCATTAATAAAAACTCAGTTGTTCTGTAAAATTAATTTGTTTTCATAAACATTTTGAGTCAGCCTTTTTATGTGAAACTTTTGCATGGTTACAGTAGTAATTTGTTCTCCATTGGTTTGATAGTTTTGAAACAGCTACTACTCATTATTATTATTATTATTATTATTTTTTTTTTTTTTAGGAAATTGTATGAATGATAAACAAAAGTTTAGGCACGAGTAACATTTTTTTTTTTAAATAAATTAATTATGTTATTCAACAAGGATTGATCAAAAGTGACAATAAAGGCATTTATAATTTTACAAAAGATTTATATTTCAAGTAAATGCTGATTCTTATGAACTTTTTTATTAAAAACATAAAAATAATCCTTACACCTACAACATACACAGATAATCACAACCACAACCATACACAACATTGATAATAATCAGAAATGTTTCTTGAGTACAGTATATTAGAATGATTTCTGAAGATCATGTGACAACACTGAAGACTGGAGTAATGATGCTGAAAATTCATATTTTCATCACATGGATATATACATTTTACCTCTATATATTCACATAGAAAACACTTATTTTAAATTGTAATAATATTTCATCACAAATTTAAACTGTATTTTTGATCAAATAATGCACAGCCATGGTGAGCACAAGAGACTTCTATTCAACCAGCAGTCTATTAAAATATAGTAAGTAAAGCCATAAAAAAATTTACTCACCCCAAACCTCTGAATGGTAGAATAAATAAATAAAACAAAACAATTTAAAGAATAATAAAAAAAAAAACTTTTTATAGTGAATTATCAATGTAGTATCATTATAAATCACAGCCCTGCTGACCAGCTCAACCCACCTAGAATTTCATGTCAGTACAGCAGTTAGGGCTGCACGATTAATCGCATGCATTTGTCATGCGTGTCTCATCCAGTAGTAAAGCGGTTCCGTGTTCGTATTAGCGGTAAATGTCTGTCACCTGTTTCAAACGGGAGCGGCAGTTATACACAGAGCCGTACTTCACTGACAAGCTACGCAATATTCGCGTTCATAATTGAGATTAATCGCATTCGATTATGAAACACGATATTGCGTAGCTTGTCGTGAACTACGGCTCGTGTATGAACTCCTGGTGCAATTTGAAAACAGGTGAGGATATTTACCCGCTAATCACGGAACAGCTTTACTCTGTATTCCATTGTTGGCCCGTATTGAATCTTTAATGAGAGAGAACGCATAGCAGTGCATTGGAAGAACTGCTTTATCTTTATGATTAGATATGTTTGTGCAGATCTAGAGCAGTTGAGGGATCCAGCCGGTGTGAGTAAGCACGCTCTGGATGCTACTGTAGCATCTATCTTTCACCTGCACCTCCTCTCACAGTCACTACAGACACTGAAGCTCCCAGAGCGAACATCTAACATTACCGGCCCCGCTGCTAATGCTTTTCAGGGGCCACAAAAAGACCACTTTCCACCAGCTCCATCCTTCACCGCTCATCAGGTTCAATTATAGAGAAAGAGGACCGCCGAGGGTGACTAAGCAGGGTCGGCCAAGGTGATGTTTTTGTCTTTGTGATTGCACTGGAAACCTGCCGAATGTCAAAGAGAAGATACCAGGGGTTTGGGTAGCAATGACAGAAAGCCAGCGTAAAAGCATTGTGACATGCTTTTTTGCTGTTTAATGCACTTAGTGGCATTGTGAATGTGGGGCAGGCAAACTGACAGAGCCGGGACGAGTCTGAATCGAGTGTTTGGCTGGTGGAGAGGCAGGCGTGACACACTCACAGGCACGTTTTTTACCACACACTACTAGAAGGCATGCATTTCTGTTTCTGATGCTAAAACATCATTGCATTTTTGACAACAAATCAGTCGTGTTGTTGCTACGAATGCACATTCTGAAAGGAAATTCCAGCATTTGCATGATGCATCCATAATGAACAGACTGGACGTTTAATGACTTCATAATTCTGACATATTTACGCACGCTATTTAAATGACATTCCTGCATGTGGGACGGATCGAATAGATTTGTGAAATTGTTCACCAATAACATGACATTTCCTCCACTTTGCAAGTACAGTACTTTATTCACAAGAGATTAATCACGTGACAGCCTTATTTATTGTAAACATTGTCAGTTCTGTAAAAAATGATTATTGCATTATTTCTTAAATACTTGATTTGCAAGTGAATATTACAATAGTGTTTTTCTATTTTGGTCAGTGTTATCATTAAACTTCTTAAATACTCCAATTTGTGAGTGGAAAAACCGTACAATAGCAATTTCCTATTTTGTTCAATATTTTTTTATTAATAATGCATTTAATAATAATTTCCTTAGTTTAATCATTTAAATTAATACACATAAATAAACAGTTATTATTATTATTATTATTATTATTATTATTACGTTATATTACATTATTTCTTAAATACTCTAGAAATTACAATAGTAATTTCTTATCTTGTTCAGTATTTTTATATAAATAATAATACAAATAATAATCAATACAAATTTTTATCAATTATAATAATATTACTTTTTGTAGTATTTCACTGTAAAAAAAGTTTAAGGAAAAAGTAATTATTCATGGGTACTAAACTGATGGTTTATACTACTACTACTACTACTACTACTAATAATAATAATAATAATAATTATTATTATTATTATTATTATTATTAGTTATCCAGTTTAGGACCGCCCTGAATAATTGTTTTTCTTAAAACGTATTTAATTTATGTTATTTATTTATTTATTTATTTTTTACAGTATATCAAAACACTACAATAGTAATATTTATTATTTTGTTTAAATTTAATTTTGCACTACTACGAATAAAAATAATTAATAATGCTAATAATCATGTTTGATATAAATTACAAAATTTTTGTAAAAGTAAACCTTTTTGAATTGGGATTAAAAAATTCAGTTGGAAATAAAACAACTATTTAAGTCTTTCTGCTTCGAATTTATCACATATAATTCAAATGTTTTACTTGCTTCAAGCTTTGTAATTATTGGTGAAATTTACTTGGAATTTCAGATTGAAAACAGTTACACCATTTTTTATTTTTTCAGTGGAAGGGATACATTTTTCTGGCTACATATATGCATCAGTGATTGGCACAAACTTTGACTAGGTTTGCATCTGGTTTCATTTACTGTAAAGCTGCTGCATTTGTTTTTGGCTCCCAAATATGATCGTATCAAAAGCAGAGTCTGTTTGTCGTTGTAGTCACACTTAATTTTTCCTGTGTTTTCTGATGTTTCAGCTGTGTGTGGCAGGTGTCGGCGGATCATGTCCATTATTTGTACTGTCCGCCTCAGAGCTTCCTCCCCTCTGCACTTTTTTGAGCTCAAACAGCCGTGTCTCTGTGCTCATTTGTCTGATCACAGACGCACGAGCTGCGGTATGTAGGCGTGTTTGGGACCGTTCTTGCCGCTTGTTTACTGATTTCTCTTCCCTCGGCAGATGAATGTCAGTGTCCCGCGTCCCTCCACCCCCTCCTGCCTCGCAGGTACAGCATCCTGCTGGAGTTTGGCCCGTTTGCTATGTTGAAGCGCAAACAGAGCGCTGCGAGTGTTGACAGAACCCGTCCAGATCTGTGTGTGTTTGTGGGATGAAAGTTGAGTTTTGTTAAACACCAGCCGCTGTTCCTGCTACTTCACAGACTCATGCCAAGTCAATACTGCATGCTGCAGTTTTTTCTGTTCGACTTGGATAGTTTTGACAATTTAGTGTTTGAAAATGTTATGATTTGAAACGTGGATTTAAAGATCTCACATTATTGGAGAGACTCGTAAAATCATAAAAGCCTTTTATGATTTTACGAGTCTCTCAATAAAGCCTTTAATTTGGGTAATATGTGTGCTAATCTGTAAAAATTTAGTTTTATCCATAAAGACTTAATAAGAAAGCTTTTGAAAAGTTGCCATTACACAGGTAGCTGGAGGGGAGGGATTGAGAAGATCAACAGATTTGTGACATTAGCAAAAAGGAACGTTTTTATTTTATTTATTTTATTTTTATTTTATTTTTTATTTTTTTATTTATACGTTAACACATACTATAACACTTTATATTATATTATATTATTATATTATATTATTATATTATATTATATTATATATAACATTAACTAAAACTAGTTATAACATACACTGATAAATCATGTACAAAAATTAAATTTTGACTTAAATCTATTTTATTGTATACTTTAACCCTTTGTTCTATTTTATTTTTTTTATTAAAAAAATGTTATATCTTTATTTTATTTGTGTTTGATTTTATTTTAAATTATTTCTAACATGCACTGATAAATCATGTACAAAAATTGTATTTGGACTTTAAAACTTTATTTTATTTATACTTTAACCTTGTTAGTTTATTTCTATTATTTAATTTATATTTTAATATTTTTATCGTATTATTTAATATATGCAATGATAGATCTGTACAAAAATTAATCTTTAAACTTTAACCTTATTATGTTATTTTAGATACTTTAACCTTTATTGGACAACACCTAGATAATAATATTAGCTTTTTTATCTTTGAGTCAATATCAGCAAACAATGATTACTTTTATTTATATTTCTTATGAGTCTTTATCAAAAAGATCGAGATGAACATCTAACAGTAAAACATCATACACTTACATAGAAAACACATCATCACTGTACATGTTTAAAAAAAATGAACCTTGGGAGATCTCTATGTGGGAGAAATCAGTGTTAAAAAAAAAAATCCAAGATTCGTGGTAGATGAGGATCGTGAAAGCAGAGTAGCTTGTGTGTGTGTTGTGTTTGAGAGAGCAAATTTGTTGTTGCTGTTGTCCTTCGGCTGTCTGGAGGTCATTTGAGGAGAAATGGGCTGTTTGGTGTTTGTACTTAAGTGTGTGTGTGGTGCAGGATTCTCAATAAATGGGGGACAAATAGAGAACATGCCTCTGGAGAGAGAGAGAGGATTGGGACGCAGAGGGCTGCCAATTATAGTTTTCACAGACGAGATTGCAATCTGGTCTTCTTCCCTCGCATACGGCTATTAGTACTGGACACTCAGTAAATCATTGTTTCTCCTAGGATTTGTGTGCCACAGTGATTACGTTTTCTATGTATAGTTTCTCGCTTTGATTTTGATAGAACACAGCACACCCTGTGTCGTGGGCTGACAAAAGAGAGCGTTCCCTGTCTGTCGAACTGCTCAGAGATCCGCCAAAATGGTGCTACGGTGTTTGTGAGAGAACCCCGAGCAGACAAATTTGTTGAATAAAGTCATTATTTTTGTTTTTTATTCGTGTGCAAAATGTATTGTCGTCACTTTCATAACGATACGGTTGAACCACTGATGGCAGATGGAGTATTTCTGACGATGCTTTTCACACTTTCTTTCTGACCTTGACAAAACGGTTTCTTTTTTTTTTTGGCAGTCTATGGGACGTCATCCAAAATTAGCTTAAAGGGGTTATATGAGGCTTTTTTTAAATATCATTATTTTTTGTTTATTTGGTGGCACATAATATGTTTGAGATGCGTTAAATTTTCACAAACACATTATTTTTGTCAAATACGTACATTACTGTAGTTCCTCTAGGTCTCCCCCTCTCCCTCACTGGTCGTGTTTCTACAAGTCCCTCCTTCTGACCAGCTCAGTCCTGTTGCTCTGATTGGTCCGCCCGACCCAGTGTACTGTGATTGGCTGAGCACCCACCAGCACGGAAGATGTAACGCCCCTTTCCCCATAATCATGAGCTTCATCTCTCAAATAAATGTAAGACAGTTAATAATGGCATTAGGATGAGGTTACGTAAAGATCATGTTTCCACAAGCTTGCGTTCTGCAAAGTGTAACGTGGCTTTATTTTCATCCCAAAGAAGCACAAATCACTGTATGGACCTTTTACTATTAAAGGTTCCCGCCTGGTGAATGACCCACAACTCACTCTGAGCACTGAGGCTCCGTACCAGCGTTAGAATCCGCGTAAACACATCTCGTCCATCTTGATTTGACCCTCTAACTCTAGCACCTCTATTCTAAGTCTTCGTACAAACACACTGTCTCTTGTAGACTGACCTATTCATTGCTGCTTGTTTCACAAAAAAAAAAAAAAAAAAAACTACTAGCTTCCTAATCTTTCTGTATTCTATCTGTTTTCTTTTCATTTATTATACAATTAACAAAAGCAAAAAGACCTGTAACAGTAGCTTAGTCTATTCTTTTTCTATTCTGTTTGTTTTCTTTTTATTTATTATATTATTTAAAGCCCTTGCTACGTGTACTGCGTTTACGTTTAAGCTACTTGGAGACTTGTTCTAACACTTGTATATTGTGCTCTTTTTTGTTGATTTTGATTGCTTCTATTGTTCTCATTTGTAAGTTGCTTTGGATGCGTCTGCTAAATGACTAAATATATAAATGTAATGTAAATGAAATCGGAATTTGCAATCAGAAGTCTGAGATCTCAATATAAACTCAAATGTTTCTCATCAATATTTCTCATCAAAGATTTCTTGCTCTATAGCTTGTACTGTACAAACTAATATTGTCTGTTTATTTCTCCTGAATGAATGTAATAAACAATCGAGGCATTTTTTGACAGTTTTCAGTAAGGTTAAGAAATAATAATTATAATAATTTATAAAATTAATAATCAATAAACAAACAGTCAAGGCAAGTCATTGTTTAATAATGAATTATTACAAAAATAAATATTTAGATTA